>NW_024722432.1:0-25000 GCF_018991925.1 Homarus americanus | reverse complement strand
ATGTTTTTGTCTGTCTGTCTGTCTGTCTCTTGCTTTTAAACTAACTCATATTTATTGTTTAGCAATCCATTTCCTCTTTGTTTTCATTTATGTATATTTATGTGTTTCTCTTTGTTTGTCTTTTCATGTCTTTTTTATCAATGTTTACTTGTTATCTTTTGTTCTTGTTACTTTCTCCTTGTTTATTTTGTTTATTTGTCCTCGGTGTTGTCTCCCTTCTCGACACCATTACTTACACTTCTTTCGGCTAGTTAATATAACCTAACCTAACCATACTTCTTGTTGGTGGTGGTGGTGCTGGTAGTGTTAGTGGTAGTGTTAACATAAGAACATAAGAATGGAGGAAACTGCAGCGGGCCTATTGGCCCATACTGGGCAGTCCCGTTTACACCCAACCCCTATTGCTCATATGAGCATCCAACCTATGTTTGAAGCAATTCAGCGTATTCGAGTTAATGATGATATTTGGTAACTTGTTCCATTCATCCACTACTCTGTTTCCAAACCAGTGTTTACCTATTTCCCGCCTAAATCTAAATTTGTCTAATTTAAAACCATTGTTACAAGTTCGCTCCTGGTTGGATAGTTTGAGTACCTTTGTAATGTCCCCTTTGTTTAGCCCTGCCTTCCACTTATACACCTCTATCAGGTCGCCCCTCGCTCTACGTGTCTCGAGGGAGTGCAAATTAAGATGCTTTAACCTGTCTCTATACTCAAGGTTCCTAATGCCCGGGATTAGTCTTGTCTTGTCATTCATTCTCCTCTGAATTCTTTCAAGGAGTCTATATCATTGTTCTGTAATATACAGTAACCAGAACTGAACTGCACGTAATCAGGTGTGGTCTCACAAAACAAGATACAGTTTTAGGATGACCTCATAGTCTTGTAACTAACTTTACTCCTTTGTATGAGCCGTGCTTTATTAGCCTTGTTACGAGCAAAAACACATTGTTTACTTGGCTTAAGGTTCCTACTTATCATTACTCCTAGAAATCTCTCTCGCAGTCGGATTTCTCTATGGCATCTTTATTCATCTGGTATCTGGTTTCCATGTTTACATCTCCTATACTGAGTACTTTACATTTGTTCATGTTGAATTTCATCTGCCATTTTTCAGACCATTCGAAAAATTTGTTTAGATCTTCCTATAGTTTTCTGAGTCCTCGTCAGATTTAATAACACGTCCTATTTTAGCGTCATCAGCAAATTTACTTATGTTGCTGTCTATGACGATATCTATGTCGTTTACGTATATAATAAATAATAATGGTCCAAGTACTGAGCCTTGGGGAACTCCACTTGTGACCTTGCTCCAATGGGACTTAGTGCCATTAATGCTCACTCGCTATTTCCTGTCTGCGCTTCACGCCTGATCATTTAAGATGTCACCTTTGATGCCATGAGCTTCTACCTTTCTAATTAGTCTTTCGTGGGGGGACTCTGTCGAAGGCTTTGCTAAAGTCACGAGATATACCACATCATAATTATTGCCCCTCGTCCACGATTCGAAAACTGATGAAAAGAATGTTAATAAGATTAGTTAGGCAGAACGTCCGCTGTGAAACCATGCTGGGAATCATTGATCAATCGGTGCTTCTCCAGGTGATTTCGAATAGAGTTTGAAATGATTGCTTCCAGTAATTTGCCTACTAATGATGTTAGACTGATTGGGCGGTAGTTAGAGGATAGTGATCTATCCCCCTTCTTGAAAATCGGTATTACATTCGCTATCCTCCAGGATTCTGGTACTACACCTGTTTTTAATGACATGTTAAACAACTTTGCTAAGGGCATACTAAGCTGTTCCTTACATTCCTTTAATACTCTGGCAAATATCTCATCGGGACCAGGTGACTTATTAGGCTTTAGTTTGTCTATTTGCTTACTAACATCGTTACTAGTCACTACTATCTCACTTAATTTGTTTTCTACACTATCTCTGAATAGAGTCGGTGCCTCAGGTATCATGTTTAAATTTTCGGTGGTGAAAACTGTTGAAAAATATTTATTCAAATTATTGCTCATTTCTCCGTCGTTATCAGTGAGCTCGCCGAAGTCTGACCGTATTGGTCCAATCTTTTCTCGTGTTTCAGTTTGATACATTTGGTAGAATCCTTTGGGGTTTGTCTTCGCCTCCTTTGCTATCCTTACCTCATTATTCCTCTTTGCTTTCCTTATCTCGGTTTTAACCCTACTCGCCAATACCCTATAATAGTCCCGGAGGTGAATTTCGCCACGATTTATCCTTCTACCTATAGCCTTCCTTTGGCCAATGATGTTCTTTAAATAATTATTTATCCATTTAGGGTCATTGTTGTCTGATCTGAGTTTTTTGTATGGTATGTTCTGCCTTTGTGCATTAAGTAACTCACTATTTAGATTGTCGTGGAACTCGGCAATCTCAGATCTCGTTATCAGGTCGGTGTCATCTGTCAGGTTCACAGCCAAGCGCGACACCCCCTCTCTCAGCTGCCTCTTTAAACTGTCAAAGTTTGCCCTTCTGAAATCTGGTACTTTAGTGGAATTTTCCTTACGTCTGCCCTGAAAATCTAACTGGAATCGAATTTCTTTGTGATAGCTGTTTGCAAGTTCGTTCCCTACCTCGACATTGCTAATTAGGTTTTCTCTGTTCGACAGAACTAAGTCCAGTATATTATTACCCCGTGTGGGTTCGGTTATATGTTGACTTAGGAAACAGTCCTGGATCGTCTGGAGAAAATCCTCTGATTCTGCTGGTAGTGTTAGTGGTAGTGTTGGTGGTGCTGGTAGTGTTAGTGGTAGTGTTGGTGGTGCTGGTAGTGTTAGTGGTAGTGTTGGTGGTGCTGGTAGTGTTAGTGGTAGTGTTGGTGGTAGAGGTGTGAGTGGTGGTGTTGGTGGTGGTGGTGTGAGTGGTAGTGTTGGTGGTAGTGGTGTGAGTGGTGGTGTTGGTGGTAGAGATGTGAGTGGTAGTGTTAGTGGTAGTGGTGTGAGTGGTAGTGTTGGTGGTAGAGGTGTGAGTGGTAGTGTTGGTGGTAGAGGTGTGAGTGGTAGTGTTGGTGGGGCTGGTAGTGTTGGTGGTGGTGGTGCTGGCAGTGTTAGTGGTAGTGTTGGGTGGTGCTGAAGCTAGTGTTGGTGGTGGTGGTGCTGGTGAGTGTTAGTGGTGTTAGTGTTGGGGTAAAGTTGCTGGTGAATTTGGTGGGTGGTGGTGCTGGTAGTGTTAATTGAGTAGTGTTGGTGGTGAGGTGGTGCTGGTGGTGGTAGAGTTGGTAGTGTTGTTAGTGCTGTGAGTAGTGGTGGGTGGTGCTGGTAGTGTTGGTTGTAGTGTTGGTGGTGGTGGTGGTAGTGTTAGTGGTAGTGTTGGTAGTGTTGATTGCTGGTAGTGTTAGTTGTAGTGTTGGTGGTGGTGAGCGTGTTGGTGGTGGTGGTAGTGTTGGTGGTGCTGGTAGTGTTAGTGGTAGTGTTGGTGGTGGTGGTGGTGTACGCACGCAGACGGTGGCAGACGTCGTCACCTCCTGACCTCCCTGTTACTCTTGTCAATAACCTCTGGGCAATAAACTGACCCTCGGACCCCACATGTGCTCACCACCCGCCACCACGATGTGACCTCTTACACACACACACACACACACACACACACACACAATAATAATAAATAAATAAATAAATAAATAAATAAATAAATAAAATAAAAAATCCATCAAATATTCGTAGATGACCCGAATATTCACTCAACTTGTTAGTTTTTGTATTAATAATGGACTAAAAGTTTTTAAGCTCAACCAACCCTCCCACTGGTCGCTTTATGTGTGTACCTTACCTGCAGACTTGTCAATAAACTGGTAATTATTTTGGTGGTAGTAGTAGTAGTAGTAGTAGTAGTAGTAGAAGTAGTAGTAGTAGCTGTATTATTATTGTTGTTGTTGTTGTTAGTTAATATTATTGTTATTTTTACTATCATTGTTATTGTTAATAGTAGTATTGTTATTTGTATATATCACACACACACACACACACACACACACACACTCCAGGTTGTAGATTCCACGAAGCTCCTCGGCGTCACCATAGACAACAAACTAAATTGGAAACCACACGTCAGTGAAGTTGTCAAATCCTCCAGTTTCCGTCTCCACCTCCTCCGCCGACTCAAGTCCCTCGGAGTTCCCGCACACGAGCTCCTCAGTGTATACACAACATTCATACTTCCCAAGCTCACCTATGCCTCCCCCACCTGGTCTTCCTCCCTAAATGCCACACAACATAAACACCTAGAAAAAGTGCAAAAGAGGGCATGCAAGATTATTCTCTCCCCTTCCTACTCCACATATCAAGAAGCGCTCAACACACTGACCCTTTCGACTCTCACTGACCATCACCACGGCCTCATCTGCAAATTTGGTAAGAAGCTTCTACACCATCCCCGACACCAGCCCCTACTACCACCTGAGATCCCCTGTCCGAGAATTGCTGTTCGACACCACAACCGCATCCAGCCCATACGTGCACGAGCAGTCGCTATAAGAACAGCCCAGTCCCAACCATTGTAAAAAGTATCAATAACATGTAATAAATCAGTGTATTCACTCCCAGTATACTGCTCCTACACTGTCACTATGTTGAAATGTACTGTATTTTGAGCCCAGTCCCATCTAAGTTTACTATATGTCTTATTTGTGTCACTTATGTCACTTGTATATTATTTGTAATTCGTAACCCATTCTAAATATGTAACTGTATATTTTCAGCCTTCTGGCTATAAGCTCTTTCAATAAACCGTTAATTATTATTATTATTATTATTATTACACACACACACACACACACACACACACACACACACCTACCACACACACCACACACCTACCTACACACACACACACACACACACACACACACACACACACACACACACACACACACACACACACACACACACCTTTACACACACACACACACACACACACACACACACACACACACACACACACACACACACACACACACACACACACACACACACACACACACACACACACACACACACACACACACACACACACACACACACACACACACACACACACACACACACACACACGACCAATGCATTAAAAAGAACCTTAGAAACTCAAGCACTAAAAAGAAAACAACAACAAGAACAAAATATGCCACAATCCCGGGGAAAAAACATTAGATGGCAACTCACGCATGACAACAACACTGCCACATTTTCCCGCCATTTTCCCCCGCGCTTTTGGGGAGTTTTTTTTTTTTTCAAGTGTTTACTTTTGGTTAGGGTTAAGTAGTTCCTGGCTGGTAGTTATAATACCGTTAAATTTAGTTACGTGTAATAAAAAAAAATATTTTCTTTGTTTACAGCCGCTATACAATACTGCTACTACAATTATTACTACTACTACTATTTTTTTCTAATAACGTGGCCTCCAACCTCCCCTCATAGCCACACCTTCGCCACTACTACTACTACTACTGTACTACTACTACTACTAGTTAATAATAATAATAAATACGACATAAAAATAACCTATTTAACTATCAAATCAAGAGCGAATACGTAGCAGTAGTCTTCAATTCGATAAATATAGACATACAGAAGTTACTAAGGTAAACATTAGTTCGTGAATAAAGAGTTATGGATGAGAGGAACAAGTTACCAAACAACTCGGCTTCAAATACAGGTTGGACAGATATACGAGTGATAATAGCTGGGTGTACACAGGGCTGCCTCGCCGTGGATCCATAAGCCTACTTCAGTTTCTTTCCTTCTTATGTATACCTTAGCAAGATCTCCTCTCACACGTTCATAAGGACCCCCTAGTGTGTTGAATATAAATCAGATTAATATTTAAAACGTTAATTTGTTTACTAAAAATCAATTATAGAAACAGACAAACACTCAAGTGATGTTAAGGTCGGGTGTGAATGATTATTAAGGTAATTGATATCTTTTATGTGTAATATTTCTGGTTAAGTAAATAGTAGGAATTACTTTGTGTGTTTATACGCTGACATCACCATGTATGTGGCCAGCAGCAATATACGGTGACGGTCTTGTCCGCATTCTTGTTTCGTTTCCGTAATCAAGTAATTATCGTAATTGGTCACCATTTCATTTCCCGTCGCGGTATTCCCAGTGTTCTGTCGGGGTTGTTGACTGATGGGAGGGGGAGGAGAAGGGGGGGGCACTTCTACGTCACCTCACTCACAAAACTGGGCCACTTAGCCAAGTCTGATACACCCTCAGCCAATCCAAGACCACAAGAGTAGGAAAGGAACATTGTGAACTTTGAACTTGACCTTTGTGAGTTATTTTAGGCTTAAGACGACGAATAGGTTTAAGAAATTGGTGATGATAATAAGGTATACACACAAGAGCGCGGTAATATTTTCATGATCTTTGACTTTTGATCACAGGCGGTCAGTGAAGTGGGAGGATCGCTCGTAAATTGGGTCATTGAACAAAGGTGGTCTGGTCTGGTGTGGTCTCTCTTACCTGAAAGTTTTCATAGCGATCGGTCACTGTTCTCAAACGGGGGGGTGACCTTCTAATGACCTCTGACCTTGATCTTTTGTTCTGTGTATTCATCTGAGTAATACTTAATGAAAATATGACAAGTATCGGTCTATGGAGTTACTGTGTGGATATCATAATAAACAAGTGACAAACGGCAATCAATAAACGAAAGACAACCACCTCCCTGATGTACACACCTCCCTGATGTACACACCTCCCTGATGTACACACCTCCCTGACGCACACACCTCTGACACAACCACAAACGTTTATTTACATTTGTTGTACTGTTGAGAGAGAACAGGAATTACTTTTTATAAGAACCTTTTAGTGCATTTAAGAGTTCCGAAAATTTACATTCACTTTTAAAAATTTTGAAAGATTATTTTGACTAAGATTATCCTAAGACTTGATACGAATCTCACATCTATAATAATAAAAAAAAGACTTATAAAGGAAATAATGAAACTTTATTTTATTTTTCGAGTGAGAGATTTCTTTTAGGGGGGAGAGAGAGAGGCAGACTTTTGTGAGTTGGTAAACACAGTGACTAGTCCCCTACACACGAGGTCTGAGGAGCCATCAACCCCGCCCTCACAAACTACACCACCTAACTCGAAACCCCTATCCATCACACAGTTTCTTTATTATCTCTAACATTTATCACGTTCTTCTGTGGTTACTTTATTTTGGTGAGAATTATTTGAGAAGGAGGAAGTGGTTATTGAAGGGGTGTCTTTAGCATGGTGAGGGAAGGAGGTGGGGGGGGTACGGAGGGTGTTACGTGAGACCCGACATTGAAAAATTCCGTCCGACGCCTGAAGGAACCTGTGCAGGGAGGGGGTGAGGAGGGGAGGGGGGGGGTGAGGAGGGAGGGGGGAGCTGGAAAGGAGGAGGGGGGAGATGAAAAAAGGAGGGGGGAGATGGAAAGGAGAGGGAGGATGAAATAGGAGGAAGGGGGAGATGGAAAAGGAGGAAGGGGGAGGGCGAAAGGAAGGAAGGGGAGATGAGGTAAAAGGAGAGGAAAGGGGTAGTGGTGAGGGGGGAAAATAGGGCAATAGAGGTGAAGGATGGGGTGAGAATGGGGAGATAGGGGTAAAAAGGAGGAGGGGGGTCAAGTGGGGGTGAGAAGGGGTTGGGGAGAGGGAGCAAGGGAGATGTGGAAGTTAGGAAGGGGAGGAAACGTCACTCACGGGAAGGGAGATTTAGGGACATAAGGGAGGAATGGGGGCAAAGGAGAGAAAGTGATGGAGGAGGAGAAGGTACCGTAGTTAGGAAGGTTGGGATAAAAGGATTAGTTGGAGGAGAAAGGAAGCAAGGAAGAATGAGAGAGAGGTGAGGTTATGGCGAAAAAGGAAAGAGACATGAGAGGAAGAGGAGGAAGGAAAGGAGAGAGAGAGGATTATTAAGGGGAAGGGATGGAGGTAAAAATAATGTAAAAGAAGGAAAGGGGGAAGGGAGAGAGGTGGTGGAGAGGAAGAGAAGGGGGAGTGACAGGAGGGAGAGAAGTGGTGGAGATAAAGAAGAAAAAGGGGGGGGGGAGAAAGAAGGGAGGTGTGGTATCTAGAGGAATTCCGGCGCTCTAGGGAATTCGTAAACACAACTTGAGGTTCCTTTTAGCGCCGGCCACCTCACTGTTTTGTACTCTGGGTAAGGTGACTTTGTTGATCCTTGTCTTAAGATGGTGTCCGTGAGACTTGAGACAGAAAGACAGTCGTAGTATCTCTCTGTCTATCTCAATGTTTATCTCTGTCTCACATGTAGTATAAGAGGAAGAGAGAAAGACATTCCCCATCAACCTTTCTTCACTCTTCGTCACCCTCTCTCTTCTCCTTCACTCTTTCTCTTCTCCTTCATCCCCTCTTCTTCTCCTTCATCCCTTCTTCTTCTCCTTCATCCCCTCTTTTTCTCCTTCACCCCCTCTTCTTCTCCTTCACCCCCTCTTCTTCTCCTTCAACCCCTCTTCTTCTCCTTCATCCCCTCTTCTTCTCCTTCATCCCCTCTCCCACTTCTCCATCCCATCTCTCTACTTCACCTCCTCCCTCCGTCACTTCCTCTCTCTCCTCCTTCGACACCCCCTTCTCTTTCTCCCTCATCCCCTCTCCCTCACCACCTCTCTCACTCACCCCTCACTTAACACTCACGTAGTATAAGACTCAAGGGGTGTGAGTGACCCTTCATCTGGCCGTCGCTACCACAACACCTTCCTCTGTCCTCATCACCACTTGTTCACAAGATCCCATTGTTTTTGCCCTGACGCCAGGCGGGTGCATGACCTAGCTGGTGAAGTGTTGGCGTTGTGTTGATAATAAGTATAATATAGCAGTAATCATGATGTACGAATAATAATAATAATAATAATAATAATAATAATAATAATAATAATAATAATAATAATAATAATAATAATAATTATAATAATAATAATAATAATAATAATAATACTAATAATAATAATATCACCTGTCTTATTATTGACCGGGAGTTCATGGAGGTGGGGGGTTTGTTTACATGTGACGTCACAATGAGAAACGAGAACTATTTCTCCCCAAAAAATCTACCCCCTTGAGAGTCTTACCGAGTCTTATATAATACTTCTGAGATTATTATACCAACTTAGAGGTTCATAAGATTATACCTTTATCGTGGTTTTTATATCATCTTGAAGTTTAAATCTAGACATATTGAAGTAGGTATGATTGTATCTATGATTATACTACTGTAATATGATTCAGTTACACAAGTGAATCTTGCATGAATCTCCATTAAGCAGGATATGTGTAGGATTTAATGACGGTTCAGGGATTTTAGGATTTTGTGACCTAGAATAGACGATGGAAAAGACTATGGTGTGATTTACCTCAACATCAGGAAGACCTTTAATAGGATCCTTCACGGAAGACAAAGACGGAAAGCACAGGCACGTCGATGGCATTGGAGGGGAAATTCTAAATTGGATAAAGACTTGGTTAACGGACAGGAAACAGAGAGTCACCATTAACGGTACAAAATCTGATCGGGAATCACGTCACTAGCGGAGTAAGAACATAAGAATGGAGGAAACTGCAGCGGGCCTATTGGCCCATACTGGGCAGTCCCGTTTACACCCAACCCCTATTGCTTATATAAGCATCCAACCTATGTTTGAAGCTATTCAGCGTATTCGAGTTAATGATGATATTTGGTAACTTGTTCCATTCATCCACTACTCTGTTTCCAAACCAGTGTTTACCTATTTCACGCCTAAATCTAAATTTGTCTAATTTAAAACCATTGTTACGACTTCGCTCCTGGTTGGATAGTTTGAGTACCTTTGTAATGTTCCCTTTGTTTAGCCCTGCCTTCCACTTATACACCTCTATCAGGTCGCCCCTCGCTCTACGTCTCTCGAGGGAGTGCAAATTAAGATGCTTTAACTTGTCTCTATACTCAAGGTTCCTAATGCCCGGATTAGTCTTGTCATTCTCCTCTGAATTCTTTCCAAGGATTCTATATCCATTCTGTAATACGGTGACCAGAACTGAACTGCGTAATCCAGGTGTGGTCTCACAAGAGCAAGATACAGTTTTAGGATGACCTCGCTAGTCTTGTAACTAACACTCCTTTGTATGAACCCAAGTACTTTATTAGCCTTGTTACGAGCAACAACACACATTGTTTACTTGGCTTAAGGTTCCTACTTATCATTACTCCTAAATCTCTCTCGCAGTCGGATTTCTCTATGGCATCGTTGTTCATCTGGTATCTGGTTTCCCTGTTTACATCTCCTATACTGAGTACTTTACATTTGTCCACGTTGAATTTCATCTGCCATTTTTCAGACCATACGAAAAATTTGTTTAGATCTTCCTGTAGTTTTGGGGAGTCCTCGTCAGATTTAATAACACGTCCTATTTTAGTGTCATCAGCAAATTTGCTTATGTTGCTGTCTGTGCCGATATCTATGTCGTTTATGTATATAATAAATAATAATGGTCCAAGTACTGAGCCTTGGGGAACTCCACTTGTGACGTTGCTCCAATGGGACTAAGTGCCATTAATGCTCACTCGCTGTTTCCTGTCCTGTAACCACGCCCTAATCCATTTAAGGATATTACCTTTGATGCCATGTGCTGCTACCTTTCTAATTAGTCTTTCGTGGGGGACTCTGTCGAAGGCTTTGCTAAAGTCGAGATATACCACATCATAATTGTGCCCCTCGTCCACCGATTCGAAAACTGATGAAAAGAATGTTAATAGATTAGTTAGACATGAACGTCCGCTTGTGAAGCCATGCTGGGAATCATTGATCAATCGGTGCTTCTCCAGGTGATCATATTGCCCATCACTCTAAGTCTCTGGAGGGAGTGCAAATTAAGATGCTTTAACCTATCTCTGTAACTCAAGGTTCCTAATGCCCGGGAGTATTCTCGTCATTTTCCTCTGAATTCTTTCTAAGGATTCTATATCCATCCTGTAATACGGTGAGAAGAATTGAACTGCCTAATCCAAGTGAGGTCTCACAAACGCAAGATGTAGTTTTAGGATGACCTGCTAGTCTTGTAACTAACACTCCTTTGTATGAACCCAAGTACTTTATTAGCCTTGTTTCGAGCCGTACAGTATTGCGTATGGTGGGAGGAATGTGGCGTTGACATCTTCCTCCACCACCTACCCACCTTTTTCTTCCCCACCTTTCCCATTATCTTTCTTCCCTCCCCATAATTCCTCACATTAGCAACAAAAACCCTCAATCATCACATTACTTATTTTTCATCAGTTATCCTTCTTGCTCCTCCCCCTCAATAACTCTCCACATTATGTATCAACAACACCCCTCTATGTACCCGCACTCTAAGTATCAAAAAAGTACCTCCACATGGTCTGCCTCGCTATATATAGAGGGAGTTTCACACGCTGTTTCTATATTTAGATATCACATTGTCAGTGACCATCAACACCCCCACGACACCAGATAGTTCATTAGTCCACGCTAATTATTCCATCCGTCTACGACACCTTGGTAGCCAGGAGATGCTTCACTTCGCCTCTTGAAAGTTCGTCTGCGGCCGTCGTCTCCAACTAACCTCGAATGGGTTTGTTGCTGTCGTGGCAATAATGGAATTAAGACGAAGAAACAAGTGTCACCAGGGAACTCTTTCTTCCACTCACACACACACACACACACACACACACACACACGCGCGCAACTTGTACTTCGTTTCGATGAGCGTCACACACACCTGCTGTGTCTCTGTCGCTAACCCCTACAACTGCCTATTCTCCGCGTCCTCTTTGTCTCAGGCGTTTGTAGAGGTGTTTTACTTTCTCGTTTGTGCTAATTCTGGGAAATTATGACCAAGGGATATATGTCACTTTGATGTAAAAGAATTCCCGCGCAAGAAAGTTTAACACGGGAGTCTCTTAAAGACAAGAGGCTCCGAGAGGTGGTGCGTATGAGCAGTGGTTGTAACAGCCACTGTCAGAAGTTTCGCGCCAAAACACCACCTTCGAGTTTCTAGTGCCGGGATCATTGACAGTTGCTCGTATGAAATTCATTATAATATTTTCTTGACGTAAAAGTATTTAGCGATATCCATTTACCTCCGAAATTACGTTAAATCGTGTAGTTAAAGGGCTTCAGCGGGTTGTAATACTTCTGGTCCACGCGGTCTTACGTGCCTCACCCTTGAACGAAATCTTTTCTCTCTTCTCACAACACCTCGCTCGTTTTCACTCCCGCCATCGACGCATATGTCCGAACCCGCCAGTAAACAAAACAAACGGTTCTGGCGGCTGTGTGTATATATTACAACTTGTTAAATGTATCATACTATTTGAGGAAAGTAAAATATTATAGAGCAGAAGCTGGCGGAGACTTTAATCAAGTTGGCCCTTAGAGGTGTCCAGCACCACAACCTCCGCCACCATAGTCCCACGTGATCGCCTTAGGTCTACTGACTCCCTCACTCCCTACTTACGCTCTCCGTCACTTCGCTCATTTTCAGAATTTTCCAACAAATTATCCAACACACCCTTTTCGCTATCACCTGCTGAATTAATGGTTTTATCTATAATCTTATCAAGCGATAAATACAAGTGAAGAAATGTGTTATGTTTGGTGTTGTTGTCGTGGAAAACCCACAATTCCCTTCACGGGGCAACGAAAATCAAAGAGAAATTTCTTAAGAATGTGGAACTTGTCATCTATGGTTTCAACTATGGTAACATAGGGGGAGATGCAAAGCGGCGCCTTCGGGGACCTTAACACGCTAACTCAGCCCTTAGAGACGAGTTAATTAGAGACTGATATCACAAGGTGGACCCAGTGGCTTAAGACCCGGAGTAAGTGTATGGGTGGGTATGGGGAGGATGTATGGTGGGAGAGCCTGTGTCACCCTTATGATCTCTTGCCTTAACGCCCACCACGGTAGCTAGGCAGACCCCTCGACCCCGCTACAGGGAATTACGTTTACTCACTCTAGGATAAACCAATGATTTTTTTTCTCTACATTTAGTTTAATTAATATGAACATAGTTTTATGAAGTATGAATCCGGGTGATCGAGTGAGGATTTACCAGAGAGGTGGGGGAAGGGGGTGAAGTGTAGGGGGTGTGAGGGTTGCTAGGTGAGGGGGAGGCGTATGGACAGGTTAAGCGGTGGTAGGAATGTAGAGGAGGGAGGGAAGGACGGCCTGTGCTTGCCTGTCAATACGTCGCCGCCACCACCACCCACCACCACCTTCATCACCACCACCACCCGCCACCACCTTCATCACCACCACCACCCGCCACCACCTTCACCACTCTCCACCACCTCCATCTTCACCACCACCTCTCTTAATGAACCACACCTCTGCCACTACTCTGTTTTGGTGTTTGTATGTCTGTCCGCTCATCCCTCCCTCCCAAATATTATGAATTGTAATGGTGATGTTGGCGTTGCCGAGTGCAATAATGATGATACTGTCAGTTATAATAATGACTACGATGATAATGATGAGGAACAAGCACAATATAAATCACAGTAATAATAATAATAATAATAATAATAATAATAATAATAATAATAATGAAGTAAAGAAAACGTTCGTCACTTAACACGAAATAAACGAATTTTTTACGTGTCAGGCACACTCAGGTGGCACTATGGCAGGTACACTCAGGTGGCACTATGGCAGGTACACTCAGGTGGCACTATGGCAGGTACTCTCAGGTGGCACTATGGCAGGTACACTCAGGTGGCACTATAGCAGGTACTCTCAGGTGGCACTATGGCAGGTACACTCAGGTGGCACTATAGCAGGTACACTCAGGGTGGCACTATGACAAGTACACTCAGGTGGCACTATGGCACGTACTCTCAGGTGGCATATGGTACAGGTGGCACTATGGCAGGTACACTCAGGTGGCACTATGGCAGGTACACTCAGGTGGCACTATGGCAGGTACACTCAGGTGGCACTATGGCAGGTACACTCAGGTGGCACTATGGCAGGTACACTCAGGTGGCACTATGGCAGGTACTCTCAGGTGGCACTATGGCAGGTACACTCAGGTGGCACTATAGGCAGGTACTCTGAGTCATGCGACCTTCGCTACATTCCTACCTTCGTCAGTGATAACATATCATATTTTACGTAACTGGTTTTTCCAATTTAAGTCGTGTTATCTTCTACGCCCGGCCGCTGTCTGCCCGATAAGCCACTACCGAGAAGCTAATTGTTAAAGGGAGAGGTGTGAGAGGTGTGAGAGGGGTGTGAAGGGTGTGAGAGGGTGTGGAGAGGATGTGTGTGAGGGTGTGTGAGAGGGGTGTGAGGGGTGTGTGAGAGGGTGTGTGAGGGCGGAGGAGGTGTGAGTGTGTAGGAGTGATGAGAGGGAGGGGGTGTATGGGGGTGAGGGAGGGGTATGTAGGGGTGAGAGTGTGGGAGAAGGTATGAGGAGGGAGAGGGAGGAAAGGGGGTGAGGGAGAAGAGAGGTAGAAGTAGAGCGAGGGGCGACCTGATAGAGGTGTATAAGTGGAAGGCAGGGCTAAACAAAGGGGACATTACAAAGGTACTCAAATTATCCAACCAGGAGCAAACTCGTAACAATGGTTTTAAATTAGACAAATTTAGATTTAGGCGTGAAATAGGTAAACACTAGTTTGGAAACAGAGTAGTGGATGAATGGAACAAGTTACCAAATATCATCATTAACTCGAATACGCTGAATAGCTTCAAACATAGGTTGGATGCTTATATGAGCAATAGGGGTTGGGTGTAAACGGGACTGCCCAGTATGGGTCAATAGGCCCGCTGCAGTTTCCTCCATTCTTATGTTCTTAGATGGTTTTAAATCTGAGTGGGGCTGTGTAACTAGTGGGGTTCCCCAGGGGTCAGTACTGGGCCCACTCTTGTTCATAGTCTACATAAACGATCTAGATATTGGGATCAGCAATGACATACTGTAAGCAAGTTTGCGGATGACACCAAAATAGGGCGGCAGATTAATTTAGGGCAGGATACAAATGCACTACAGGAGGATCTAAATAAACTGCAGGAGTGGTCAGAAAAATGGTAAATGAAATTCAACCCCATCAGGTGCAGCGTACTTAATATTGAAAGAACAAATACTGTCAATGCATACAGCCTTAACAACATCAACCTGGAGAAGTGGACTTGTGAAAGGGACGTCGGAGTACTTGTAAGCCCGGACCTTCGGCCTAGAAAAAGCACTGTTTTCTTGGCCGAAGGTCTAGAAGTGTACGTAATAAGAGTGCGGGGGTCATATTGCAATTATATCTTGCCGCACCTCGATTATGCTGTTCAGTTCTGGTGCCCTTATTATAGAATGGTTATCAATTCACTGGAGTCGGTGCAGCGAAGAATGACGAAAATGATTCCGGGACTTAGAAACCTTCCATATCAAGAGAGATTAAAGAAACTAAACTTGTATTCCTTAGAAAGACGAAGAGTGCGGGGAGATATGATAGAAGTATTTAAGTGGGTGAAAGGAATCAATAAAGGGGATATAGCTAAAGTTCTTATAATATCCGAGCAGGATAGGACTCGCAGCAACGGATTTAAGTTGGATAAGTTTAGGTTTAGGAGGGAGATAGGAAGGAACTGGTTCACAAATAGGGTGGTAGACGAGTGGAACAAGCTCAGCAACTTTGTAGTAAGTGCTGGGACGCTGGAAAGTTTTAAAAGGCGGCTAGATAGATTCATGGACGTTAGAGAGTGGTAGTAACTCTCGACAGGAGCTGCCATGCACAGGCCAACCGGCCTATTGCAGACTCCTTATTTTCTTATGTTATGAGAGAGAGAGAGAGAGAGAGAGAGTCAAGGTCAAGGTGAGGGAGGGTCTATTAAGTGGGGAGGTGTGAGAGATGGGGTATGGATCACAGAAGATAAAGGGGAGGGAGGGAGGGAGGGTGGGTGGGTGGATAAGAGGCTGGGGTGGGAGAGGGATTGGGGGATTTAGTGGTGAGGGATGGGATGTAAAGAGATAGAGTAGAGGGGGGAGGAATGTAGATGTAAAGGCGAGGTAGGAGAAGATGGGGGAGGAGAAGGAGGTGAGAAGAGAATAGGAAGCAAACGAGAGGAGGTCAGAAAGGAGGGTCACCTGCAGAGGAAAAAATAGATTAAGGAGACATAAGAGAATGATGGCAGAGGTAAGGATAGGGACAATAAAGAGGAACTAAAGAGAGAGAAAAGAAGGGGGGTAAAGGAAAGAGGAGAGAGTAAGAAGGGGTGGGTAGACCACTGCATAACACACCTGTTCGGAGTGACCACTGCATAACACCATTCGGGTACAGACCACTGCATAACACCTGTTCAGGTGAACCACTGCATAACACCTGTTCAGGTAGGCCTGCATAACACTTGTTCGGGTAGGCCACTGCACCATTTCTGTTCAGGTAGACCACGCCTTGTTCAGGTAGGCCACTGCATAACACTTGTTCAGGTAGGCCCTGCATAACACCTGTTCGGGTAGACCACTGCATAACACCTGTTCGGGTAGGCCACTGCATAACACCTGTTCGGGTAGACCACTGCATAACACCTGTTCGGGTAGGCCACTGCATAACACTTGTTCGGGTAGGCCACTGCATAACACCTGTTCGGGAAGGCCACTGCATAACACCTGTTCGGGAAGGCCACTGCATGACACCTGTGTTGGTTTTCCGGCATCTTCGTGGTGCAGATTAACACAGTATAACCTTTTTCTTCTCTATTTTCAATTTCTTTCTGTTATTTTTTTCGCCCCCCAGGCCCCGTTGTGGGTCGTTTGACCTGTGTCCGGGTGGGCTAATTCCCGTAAGAAAAAATACACCAAAGCCAATGACGTCACACCTGCACCAACAGGTGTACTGACAGGAGCCGTTATGGACACACCTGTGACGTGTTATTGATTATATGACTTCTTTATCACCAATTCCTTATTTACAAACAATAATTCTTTTATATTTACTTATTTATCCATATATTGATTGACTTATTGTGTATTATCTAAATCTTTATAAAACATATTTTTCACGTAATTTATTTACCGATCAAGTAATTTAACCAATTTTTTATCTTTTATTTCAATTTTTCATATACGAGAACTTATGCCTTTTACCAGTTAGTTATTTATCTATTCATATATCAAACGCGTGTGAGTGACAACTAACACACACAGTCAACAGCTGGATAATTAGATATGCGAATAAAAAAATTATATATAGAAACACAAACGAAGGCATAGATGGATAAATAACCAGAAGAGATAATTAAATAAAGTGAATAACCATTGAGTGTAGTTATCCATAGAGACATTAAAGTAGGTATGCGTCACCCCTACATAAGAGTGCGTCGTAAGGCAGAATAATAGTGCGTCATGAGGCAGAATAATAGTGTATCATGAGGTAGAATAATAGTGCGTCATGAGGCAGAATAATAGTGCGTCATGAGGCAGAATAATAGTGCGTCATAAGGTAGAATAATAGTGCGTCATGAGGCAGAAAAATAGAATGCGTCATGAGGCAGAAAAATAGAATGCGTCATGAGGCAGGATAATAGTGGGTCATGAGGCAGAATAATAGTGCGTCATGAGGCAGAATAATAGTGCATCATGAGGCAGAAAACTAGAATGCGTCATGAGGCAGAATAATAGTGCGTCCTGAGGCAGAATAATAGTGCGTCATGAGGCAGGATAATAGTGGGTCATGAGGCAGAATAATAGGCGTCCTGAGGCAGAATATGCGTCGAGGCAGAATATAGTGCGTCCTGAGGCAGAATAATAGATGCGTCATGAGGCAGAATAGTGCGTCTGAAGCGCAGGGCTAATAGTGCGTCATGAGGCAGAGATAATGGTGCGTCATGGGGCGGGATAATAGTGCGTCATGAGGCAGCAAAACACACATTACTATCTTCCACACTCGCTCTCTCCTCCTTCCCTCCTAAGAGAGAGAGAGAGAGAGAGAGAGAAATGGTTGGGGTGGTGGAAGAGGAGAGAAAAAATATGGAAAGTAAAAGAAGGAGGGAGACAGGGGTGCTCTCTCTCTCTCTCTCTCTCTCTCTCTCTCTCTCTCCCGGGGGCAACAAGTAGGATAAGACTGAACACACTTATTCCTTACTGAGTGATGACTAGACGGTGTTGCCACTTCCCCCAGTCAACTTACTGCCTCCTGATGGCTGTGTTGACGAACCTTACATTACCGATAAACTATATACAGGACTCGACCTACAACACACACACTATAGCAGGAATAAAGACACTACAATAATAATTAACTCCAGTGGTGAAAAAAAAACGTATGATGTTACTAATACTTTCTACCAACTAAATTGTACTGGGGGTGTAACTCAGAGGTAGAGTGCTCGCTTCGCATGTGAGAAGTCCCGGGTTCAATCCCCGGCTCCTCCAAATTTTGTTTTTATTCCCCATTTGTATTTTTTTTTAGTATAAGTCAAAGGTGTAATGAAGCTCCTGTTCCTGTGTTAAAAATTTTCGAACAAGATCTTTTTTTACGGAATTCAATTTTTTTCTCGTAATTACTGTATATTATTGATAATGTACAGTAACTGGTTCTTAAGAGTAAATATTTTTGGTGACTGATTATGAAGTATTACAGTAGTTGTATCTCGCACGCGCACACACGCACGCACACACTCACGACGACACTGGTGACGAGCACTTCCGGTAGTTTGGAGAAATTCCCACATTGTTTATTATGTTTATTTCAAAGGTTCTTCACAGTAGTCTTATATTCCCTGCCTTGTAATATAACCCCCACCCCCCCACCCCCCCACACACACATCTAAGAAAGAGAAGCCATGTAAACGCATCTGTGTCAACATACGTGAGAGGCAAGACAAGCACACGTGTGAATAGTCAGGAGATAATGGACAGGTGTGACCATGACACCCGTCCAAAATTAACGTCGACAATAAGAACAACAACCATAAATGAACGATAAAGGAAAACTAATAAAAATTTTCCCTCCTTCACTTCACAAAAACAAATCAATCAAGTCGAAACTAAACAACAGGAACTTTCAATTTTCCCCGAGTCTAAAACCACTTGACAGAGAGAGAGAGAGAGAGAGAGAGAGAGAGAGAGAGAGGTAGATAACGACCGTGGGAACGAGACTGGTAATTCGACTCAGAGGAGAGGTCAAAATGGAGGTGAGGGAGGGAGGGAGAGAGGGAGGTGGTTAGAAAGGATGTTAGGTTCAGATCCTTAGACAAACAATCACTGGCTGCCGAAGGTCTCAAGACCCAACAAGGGCCACTGGTGTAACAAACAAACGGATTATAGGGAAGGAAGGAAGGAGGGAGGGAGGGACGACGGGAGGGAGGAGGGAGGGAGGTAGCTATCTGGTGAGAGTGGAAAGCGGAGGAAAGAGGGGGAGGGGTGGTGGTAAAGGAATGAGGAACTAATTAGGTAGTTAAGAGGAAGTGCTTAATGGTTCATAACTACCTGCTTGTTAACTGATCCCGTCACAACAGATCATTAGATGGTTCATAACTGCTTGTTAGGTTGTCCTTGGGTACTAATTACCAGGTGAGTGTTAATGGCTCAAACTGCTTGTTAACTTATACCACTAATTAGGTAGTCAAAGATTTAATGGTTCATACCTGCTTTTAAACTTACCCCAATATCTTAAAAATTTATTTAAGTCAGATGTTTGTTTGTTTGTCTTTCCCCCAGCAACAGAATACAAGACTGCATATAAAGGGGATATAGATAAAGTTCTTATAATATCCGAGCAGGATAGGGCTCGAAGCAACGGATTTAAGTTGGATAAGTTTAGGTTTAGGAGGAAGATAGGAAGGAACTGGTTCACAAATAGGGTGGTGGACGAGTGGAACAAGCTTAGCAACTATGTAGTTAGTGCTGGGGACGCTGGAAAGTTTCAAAAGGAGACTGGGTAGATTCATGGATGATAGAGAGTGGTAGTAACTCTCGACAGGAGCTGCCATGCACATTGCACAGGCCAACCGGCTAATTGCAGACTCCTTATTTTCTTATGTATACATGAATTCCCGGTGGCCATAAACTATAATTACTGGGTTTCTACTTACGACCACCACTACTATCACCATTACTACTAGAACTACTACCAGACAATAGCTATCCCCATGACTCCATATCTGTACAAACAAAAGATAAACAGCAGCTGTGACACACTTTACAAACAAACCATCACACACTTTGTTTGACCTTCACTTAAAACTGTTGAGGCTGGGCGAGTTGATCACAACCATGTTATAACTACAACAACTACAACCATCACAACCATTACAACTACAACCATCACAATCACAACCATTACAACGTGGCCTCCATCACAACTACAACCATCACAATCACAACCATCACAACTACAACCACCACAAATGATAATATGCAACCTATAATAACAAATTAAAATACACATCTTTTCAGTAAGCTTTACAGACAACAATGTATACTTGCACAGATACTGTATACTTTATGGTTTGGTTGTGTGTATGAATTCAACACTCCCTCATGCATGAATACAAAGATCTAAAACTCATGAATAAATATATGCATAAATAAATACACAGTCACTGAATGATGAGATGAATGGATCAGTCAATGAATCCACTGAGTGAAGCTAAAAATAATGACCCACTCAGTAATGGGTGGGGGTGTTAGCTGTAGGTGGGTGGGGGTGTTAGCTGTAGGTGGGTGGGTCTGTTAGCTGTAGGTGGGTGGGGGTGTTAGCTGTAGGTGGGTGAGGGTGTTAGCTGGAGGTGGGTGGGGGTGTTAGCTGTGGTGGGAGGTGGCTGTTGGCTGTGTGGCTGGGTGGTGAGGGTGTGAGCTGGTGGGTGAGGTGTTAGCTGTAGGTGGGTGGGGTGTTGGTAGGTGGGTCTGTTAGCTGTAGGTGGGTGGGGAGGCTGTAGGTGGGTGAGTTGTGGGTGGGTGGGGTGTTGCTGTGGGTGGGTGGGGTGTTAGCTGTAGGTGGGTGGGGGTGTTAGCTGTAGAGGGGGTGGGGGTGTTAGCTGTGGGTGGGTGGGGGTGCTGTGGGAGGGTGGGGGTATTGGCTGTAGGGTGGGTCTGTTAGCTGTAGGTGGGTGGGGGTGTTAGCTGTAGGTGGGTGGGGGTGTTAGCTGTAGGTGGGTGGGGGTATTAGCTGTAGGAGGGCGAGTCTTTCCCCTAGCAACAGAATACAAGACTGGATATTTACGATAATCCCTGAGGAGGAGGAGGAGGCAGATAGGTAGGTAGAAGGTAGGTGAGACCCCATTCCAGAGCCCAGAGGTCACTTCGGAATGTCAGGTCAGGTCAGCGTCAGGGTGAGGTCAGGTCAACGTAAGGTGCTACCGAATCAGCTGACATCAGATAAAGTGAAGAGGTGAAGGCAATATGTATGATGATGACCTGTAATGGTAGTTAACTGTAGGGATTAGCATATAACTATCATCTGTAATAGTCGTTCTGATTATCATTTTAGTCATTATAAATCACATTAATCCACCATTCCTTCTCCATAAACTCTCGCTCTCCCATTAAGCAACCCCTCACCTTTGGAATCACTTGCCTTCAGTGTTTACCTGCGTCTAATACCACACCAGGTCACCTAATGTGTCAAAGGTCATCTACACAAAACTCATACCAATGGTCAATAACAATAACTCTTAATGGTATACTTTAACAGCTCAATGTTTACCCTCAGCGTACCTAATATTGGAAGAACAAATACTGTCAATGTATACAGCCTTAACAACATCAACCTAGACAAGTCGACTTGTGAAAGAGACTTAGGGGTACTTGTAAGCCCGCACATACAGCCTAGAAAACAGCGCGTTAATGTTCGAAATAAGGCAAACAGAGTATTAGGTTATATATCTAGAAGTGTAAGTAACAAGAGTGCAGAGGTCTTATTGCAACTATATCTTGCGCTAGTCAGGCCGCACCTCGATTATGCGGTTCAGTTCTGGTGCCCCTATTATAGAATGGATATAAATTCACTAGTGTCGGTGCAGCGAAGAATGACAAAAATGATTCCGGGACTTAGAAACCTTCCATATCAGGATAGGTTAAAGAAACGCTTTTGCATTCCTAGAAAGACGAAGAGTGCGGGAGATATGATGATCGAAGAGGTCCCCCACGAAAGACTAATTAGAAAGGTAAAAGCTCATGGCATCAAGGTGACATCCTTAAATGGATTAGGCGTGGTTACTGGACAGGAAACAGCGAGTGAGCATTAACGGCACTAAGTCCCATTGGAGCAACGTCACAAGTGGAGTTCCCAAGGCTCAGTACTTGGACCATTATTATTTATTATATACATAAACGACATAGATATCGGCATAGACAGCAACATAAGTAAATTTGCTGATGACACTAAAATAGGACGTGTTATTAAATCTGACGAGGACTCGCAAAACTACAGGAAGATCTAAACAAATTTTTCGAATGGTCTGAAAAATGGCAGATGAAATTCAACGTGGACAAATGTAAAGTACTCAGTATAGGAGATGTAAACAGGGAAACCAGATACCAGATGAACAACGATGCCATAGAGAAATCCGACTGTGAGAGAGATTTAGGAGTAATGATAAGTAGGAACCTTAAGCCAAGTAAACAATGTGTTTTTGCTCGTAACAAGGCTAATAAAGTACTTGGGTTCATACAAAGGAGTGTTAGTTACAAGACTAGCGAGGTCATCCTAAAACTGTATCTTGCTCTTGTGAGACCACACCTGGATTACGCAGTTCAGTTCTGGTCACCGTATTACAGAATGGATATAGAATCCTTGGAAAGAATTCAGAGGAGAATGACAAGACTAATCCCGGGCATTAGGAACCTTGAGTATAGAGACAGGTTAAAGCATCGTAATTTGCACTCCTTTGAGAGACGTAGAGCGAGGGGCGACCTGATAGAGGTGTATAAGTGGAAGGCAGGGCTAAACAAAGGGAACATTACAAAGGTACTCAAATTATCCAACCAGGAGCGAACTCGTAACAATGGTTTTAAATTAGACAAATTTAGATTTAGGCGTGAAATAGGTAAACACTGGTTTGGAAACAGAGTAGTGGATGAATGGAACAAGTTACCAAATATCATCATTAACTCGAATACGCTGAATTGCTTCAAACATAGGTTGGATGCTCATATGAGCAATAGAGGTTGGGTGTAAACGGGACTGCCCAGTATGGGCCAATAGGCCCGCTGCAGTTTCCTCCATTCTTATGTTCTTATGTTAAGTATTTAAGTGGATGAAAGGAATCAATAAAGGGGATATAGATAAAGTTCTTATAATAGCCGAGCAGGATAGGACTCGGAGCAACGGATTTAAGTTGGATAAGTTTAGGTTTAGGAGGGAGATAGGAAGAAACTGGTTCACAAATAGGGTGGTGGACGAGTGGAACAAGCTTAGCAACTTTGTAGTAAGTGCTGGAACGCTGGAAAGTTTCACAAGGAGACTGGATAGATTCATGGATGATAGAGAGTGGTAGTAACTCTCGACAGGAGCTGTCATGCACAGGCCAACCGGCCTATTGCAGACTCCTTATTTTCTTATGTTCCCAGCTTATTTCACCTGACAATAAGATTAACCAACCTAACCTAACAAAATGCTAACTTAACCTAACCTAACATAACATTACATACCCCCCAGCAGGTAGCGTTAGGGTGGTTAATCATCAGGTGAAATCAATTAAGGGTAATGTCTTCAGGTGTTCTCAAAGAATAAATAAATGTCATTGATAATAATAAGATAAATGAAGGTTACAACAAGACTGAACAAGCCAAAACAAATAAGAACATAAGAACATAAGAATGGAGGAAACTGCAGCGGGCCTATTGGCCCATACTGGGCAGTCCCGTTTACACCCAACCCCTATTGCTCATATGAGCATCCAACGTATGTTTGAAGCAATTCAGCGTATTCGAGTTAATGATGATATTTGGTAACTTGTTCCATTCATCCACTACTCTGTTTCCAAACCAGTGTTTACCTATTTCACGCCTAAATCTAAATTTGTCTAATTTAAAACCATTGTTACGAAGTTCGCTCCTGGTTGGATAATTTGAGTACCTTTGTAATGTTCCTTTGTTTGGCCCTGCCTTCCCACTTATACACCTCTATCAGGTCGCCCCTCGCTCTACGTCTCTCGAGGGAGTGCAAATTAAGATGCTTTAACTTGTCTCTATACTCAAGGTTCCTAATGCCCGGGATTAGTCTTGTCATTCTCCTCTGAATTCTTTCCAAGGATTCTATATCCATTCTGTAATACAGTGACCAGAACTGAACTGCGTAATCCAGGTGTGGTCTCACAAGAGCAAGATACAGTTTTAGGATGACCTCGCTAGTCTTGTAACTAACACTCCTTTGTATGAACCCAAGTACTTTATTAGCCTTGTTACGAGCAAAAACACATTGTTTACTTGGCTTAAGGTTCCTACTTATCATTACTCCTAAATCTCTCTCGCAGTCGGATTTCTCTATGGCATCGTTGTTCATCTGGTTTCCCTGTTTACATCTTCTATACTGAGTACTTTACATTTGTCGACGTTGAATTTCATCTGCCATTTTTCAGACCATTCGAAAAATTTGTTTAGATCTTCCTGTAGTTTTGCCGAGTCCTCGTCGGATTTGATAACACGTCCTATTTTAGTGTCATCAGCAAATTTACTTATGTTGCTGTCTATGCCGATATCTATGTCGTTTATGTATATAATAAACAATAATGGTCAAGTACTGAGCCTTGGGGAACTCCACTTGTGACGTTGCTCAATGGGACTTAGTGCCGTTAATGCTCACTCGCTGTTTCCTGTCCTGTAACCACGCCCTAATCCATTTATGGATGTCACCTTTGATGCCATGAGCTTCTACCTTTCTAATTAGTCTTTCGTGGGGGACTCTGTCGAAGGCTTTACTAAAGTCGAGATATACCACATCATAATTGTGCCCCTCGTCCACCGATTCGAAAACTGATGAAAAGAATGTTAATAGATTAGTTAGGCAAGAACGGCCGCTTGTGAAGCCATGCTGGGAATCATTGAT
>NW_024722431.1:0-19190 GCF_018991925.1 Homarus americanus | reverse complement strand
GATGGATGATATTATATGTAGTGATGATTGGATGGTTCTATATGTAGTGATGGATGGTGTTATATGTAGTGATGATGAATGATGTTATATGTAGTGATGATATGATGGTTTTATATGTAGTGATGATGGATGGTGTTATATGTAGTGATGATGCATGATGTTATATGTAGTGATGATGGTTGGTGTTATATGTAGTGATGCTGGATGGTGTTATATGTAGTGATGATGGATAGAGTTATATGTAGTGATGGATGATGTAATATGTAGTGATGATGGGTGGTGTTATATGTAGTGATGTTGGATGGTGTTATATGTAGTGATGATGGATGATATTATATGTAGTGATGATAGGTTGGTTTTATATGTAGTGTTGATGGATGGTGTTATATGTAGTGATGATGCATGATGTTATATGTAGTGATGATGGGTGGTGTTATATGTAGTGATGCTGGATGGTGTCATATGTAGTGATGATGGATGGAGTTATATGTAGTGATGATGGATGATATTATATGTAGTGATGATGGTTGGTGTTATATGTAGTGATGTTGGATGATGTTATATGTCGTGATGGATGGTTCTATATGTAGTGATGGTGGATGGTGTTATATGTAGTGATGATGGATCGTGTTATATGTAGTGATGATGGATAGTGTTATATGTAGTGATGATGATGGATGGTGTTATAAGTAGTGATGATGGATGTTGTTATATGTAGTGATGAAGGATGGTGTTAGTGAAGATTGTGAAGTGAGATGTAGTGAAGATTGTGAAGTGAGGTGTAGTGAAGATTGTGAAGTGAGATGTAGTGAAGATTGTGAAGTGAGATGTAGTGAAGATTGTGAAGTGAGATGTAGTAAAGATTATGAAGTGAGATGTAGTGAAGATTGTGAAGTGAGATGTAGTGAAGATTGTGAAGTGACATGTAGTGAAGATTGTGAAGTGACATGTAGTGAAGATTGTGAAGTGAGATGTAGTGAAGACTGTGAAGTGAGATGTGGTGAAGATTGTGAAGTGAGATGAAGTGAAGATTGTGAAGTGAGATGTGGTGAAGATTGTGAAGTGAGATGTAGTGAAGATTGTGAAGTGAGATGTCGTGATGATTGTGAAGTGAGATGTAGTGAAGATTGTGAAGTGAGATGTAGTGAAGATTTTGAAGTGAGATGTAGTGAAGATTGTGAAGTGAGATGTAGTGAAGATTGTGAAGTGAGATGTAGTGGAGATTGTGAAGTGAGATGTAGTGAAGATTGTGAAGTGAGATGTAGTGAAGATTTTGAAGTGAGATGTAGTGAAGATTGTGAAGTGAGATGTAGTGAAGATTGTGAAGTGAGATGTGGTGAAGATTATGAAGTGAGATGTAGTGAAGATTGTGAAGTGAGATGTAGTGAAGATTGTGAAGTAAGAAGTGGTAAAGATTGTGAAGTAAGATGTGGTAAAGATTGTGAAGTGAGATGTAGTGAGTATTGTGAAGTGAGATGTAGTGAAGATTGTGAAGTGAGATGTAGTGAAGATTGTGAAGTGAGATGTAGTGAAGATTGTGAAGTGAGATGTAGTGAAGATTGTGGAGTGAGATGTAGTGAAGATTGTGAAGTTAGATGTAGTGAAGATTGTGAAGTAAGATTATAAAGTAAACTGTAGTAATTGAGGTTAAACGAACGCCGGTTATTCTGTAGTGTATCCGTGTCTTGTTAACGTGGAACCAACATGGCGGTGGTTCTCAATATAGATACGTTATTTTGCCGGGAATTTCTGTCAAAACGAAATATGAATCAACCATATTTAGCCTAAATTAACCTAACGGCTTTATTATATATTCTAAGGTGTTTAAGTTGGATAGATAAGATCAGGTTAGGTAAAGTCAGGTTGGGTTAGGTTAGGTTAGTTTTGTTAATTTTGCCAGTTAGAGGCTAGTTTATTGTGCCCCCCATACACATCCTGTGAGCGGTAGTGCAAAGAGATTACAAAGTGGTGTTAGATGGGGTAGGTGGTTAAGTTAAGTTTCAATAGGTTAGGTTAGATTACGTCAGGTTGGATTAAGTTAAGTTAGGTTAGGTAGGTAATAAGTAGATAGGTTATGGTCGGTAGGCGGGAAAGTTAGGTTTGATTAGGTTAGCTTATGTCAGACGGGGAGGTTAGGTTCGATTATGTCAGGTTAGGTTCGATTATGTCAGGTTATGTTAGATTACGTCAGGTTAGGTTAGATTATGTCAGGTTAGGTTAGATTATGTCAGGTTAGGTTAGATTATGTCAGGTTAGGTTAGAGTATATCAGGTTAGGTTAGATAATGTCAGGTTAGGTTAGATTATGTCAGGTTTGGTTAGATTATGTCAGGTTAGGTAAGTAGGTGGAGGTGGGTAAAAAAGGTTAGGTTAGGTCGGCAGGTTTTAGTGTAGGAGCTTAAGTAATCCCGTAAAAATTTCATGTTAATTTTTGACACCATACATCGTAATAATCCTTATAAACTATGTTAAGGAACTGTGGTGTAATTTTTTCTGAACGGTTTATTATAAGTTTTATGCCATTAAAGAAGTTTTATCAAAGAGCGGCGTAATGAACCACAGACGTATTACCATTAACTCCTAAGTAACTTAAAACATGACTAATAACCTATGAACATGTAGTATTATATCATTACAATTTAACGTAATATATTATGAATGCTGTTATAATATCTTAAGTGTGTTACAAACATGGCTGCTCATATATGCCATCCTGTCTCTGGCAAAGAAGAGATTGCAGTAAGTAAAATTAATTGCTAAAGACAAATTCTGGAAATTAAACATATACTTATTACCATTATCTGAAAAGCTTAGAACCACCGTTTTATATTTATTAAAAGTTTGTAGTGTTATACATCATGTGTATACAAGTCACAAGTTATTATTTACGACATTGCTTCAGTCCTCGTCATCAGAGTCTTCTGTGTACAACAGATTCCTTCACCTTGTTTAGGCATTTCTCATCATCTGCTTGACAGTTACACATCTCGGTGCATGTCATGCTATTCTTTCTGATTCTTTCTGTATGAACATGACAATGATCCACATTTCCTGACGCCACATCCACATTTAACAAGTTCTGTGATTGCTTCTGGAGCTGGTGATTGGTCTGATATTACTAGTATGAAACAGTCATTGTCAATCTTCCAGCTATGCTCTAATTGTGAAAGCATTTCACTGTCTGCATCACAAGACCACAGAAGAGCTTAATACCTTCCTCTCAATATATGATACTTTAGAGTTGCTGCAGTCGCTGGTAGTTCTCCAGCTTCTGCCTGCGTTATCTTGAAGAGATGCCATCTAAGTTTTGACAGTTTAGTGAAAGTCATTCGTGGACAGTAGAGCTTAAATACAAATTCCTCTAGACCAATATACTGTACATGTCTGCTGGAGGGCATTTGGTCTACTCAGCATCTTGAATGCATCTAGGACTTTTGTGTTAGATTTCATCAAAGTGCTCCAACATGCTTTCTTTCCTTTGCCAACAAATTTTCCAATGCAGTCAGATCCTGTGAAGGCATGGAAACCTGTAAGGCTCTCTGCCCAATGTGTCGTCGCTCACCAGTTCCTGTTATCATACTTGTATTTTCTCCAAGTTGAGGCTGCTTTAATATGCCAAACACATCAGTGTCTGGTGACTTGATATGTACAGTGCTGCCCTTCTGTGATGCATATACTGTATGTCCTGCTTAAGTTCTATAACTTGTGATAGCAATTTGATGGTTGAAGTCTTATTTGCTGCTTTCCACGACAGTAGATTAACCTTGGACAGCTTTTCCCAGATGCTCAATGGACCAACAATACGTTCCTTGACAAAATTTTCATAATTTTGTCTTCCAACTTCATATGCACATAGATTGTCATATTTGGCATTTTCTGGCATTACAGCTCCAGTTACCAAGTTTATAAGAGCATCATTTTCCTGGGATTACAGTCACCAATAACATTGTGTAGCTTCTGTACATCAGCATATTGACAGCTGACAATAGCTGTAGAGAGCTCATGGTGTTCTGTTCTTTTGTAATCTTTATGAGTTTGATATTTTATGTAATGAACTTAATTTGAAAACCCAAATGGTAGTATATGATCTTTTATCACCTTAGACACTCTGTGCGTCATGCCTCTCAAGTGATTTTTTTCCTCTCTTACTTCTCTGGACAAATACGACCTTTATCCCATCAGAAAAAGTATCACCATATATTTTCTTAATCTACAGGTGCCAAGGTTTAAAATGACGGATGGTGTTAAAAATTAACCTGAAATTTTTACGTGACCACATATTGTCTTGTTGGGTTTCTGAGAGAACTTCACGGCTAAATAGCGCCTCTGTATTGATAGCCGGTACATGTCGTAATATCCACCGCTCATAGTTAAATCTTTATGTCCGTTTATTTTGTCCTAATTTAAGTATCAAAGAGTGTTTTCATTTTTAAGTATCTTAAGTATCTTTTTTCCCCACTCCTAAGTATCTAAGTATGATTTATTTTCATTTATAAGTAACTAACCATATTTTTGTTTTCATTATAAAATGTGATTGATATAGACAACAGAAGTAAATATCAGCTGGAGGTCGTAAACGAAGCTGATGTGAAGTATTTTGACTCGCTGTTCCCACGAACTAATTGCTTCACTGGTTTATACCGAAGAAATAAAACCGTCAACGAACCATCCGATTCAAATGTGTCTTAGGCGATACAGGGTGTTTATGCGTCACTCTGATACCAAGAATGACTTTGTGTACTGTGGTGAAGCTGAGGGTAGGATAGGGTTGGGTTGGGTTGGGATGGGTTAGGATTACGCATGTGTAGGTATATTCTGTCGCATTTTATAGGTATCTTGCGTCTTTCTCTTTATTCCTTCTTTATCATGAGTATCTGTGCCTATTAATACACCACCTCGCAGGATAGTGGAAGAGGAATGGATAGTAACGAGATAATATTCTTCTTACATATACCTTAGCTTGATTACAGGTAACATCAGGTAGAAGTTACATGACTCTTAAGAGTTTTCCTCGACTTGGCTGATTCAACTGTAAGACTTGCTGTATTTATCCTTATTAAAATCCTCCACCTGTAAGACCATCCACTTGTAAGACCTCCACCTGTAAGACCCTCCACTTGTAAGACTCTCCACTTGTAAAACCCTTTAGGGATTTGAAATACCTTCTCGTCTTGGCTCCACTAGTACTGTACACACCCTCTCTAGCCTTAGTTTACAGTAATGTTGAAGTATATAATGAAGACTCACAGCTCATGGGTTAGAAAAACAAAAGATGCTTGTTTTATTTATTTATTTATTTATTTATTTATTTATAGTTTATTTTAGAATCCCCGAAAGTTAGATCAAAATGGCTGACGGGACTCACAAGAGGGCGGTGTTTACAGTATGGACCAAGAATAAAAAATAAATGAAAATAAAATAAATAAATCGTAAATTGGTGCATTGTTTCTCCAGGGGTAATTATAGAAGTACAAATGTTCTCCAGCAGTGGGTAACGATCATAGTCACGTATAGAGCTTCCGACGCAGGTAGATTGATATAGATGCATTACCTTGAGTTAGTGGGTTACAGGGGCTTCTTACACGATAATATTAAAGGTGTTTTTTCCTTCTGTTTGTGGCACTTGAGGTGTTTAGGTTAGGTTTAATTAAATTGGTTTAGTTATAATAGTTATATTACGATAAGTTAAGTTGAATTTAGAACTTTTGATTTACATATATCGTGTTTTAGAAGGATTTGTTAGCTAATAAGTTTAATTTGGATAAGTTTAGTTTAATTTAGATCATTTGATTTTACAAGGTCGTATTATAATGACTGGGAACCATATAGAAACCTGTTAGAAGTAAATATTTCTACGGCAGTGAATGAGTAGGTCAATAAGTGGTGTATAGAGCTGCTGACGCAACTTAAACGGTATATACTGTACATTATATGTTATCAGAGCTTTCCTGTTGTACGTAACCGCCTCCGTCAAAGTGTCTTAGTGGCTCATGTGAAGATTAGCCTCTAGTTTATTTAACCTCAAGATTAACTACACTGGCACTGCCTGACCTGACCTGACCTAACCTGACCTGACCTGACGTACCCTACCCTACCCTACCCTACCCTACCCAACCCTATCCTAACCTAACCTAACTTAATCTAACCTAACTTAACTTCCCATGTAGCGTTAGGTTAATCATTAGTTGAAATAAGCTGGGAGGGTTAATCTTCATGTAATCTATCTTAATTAACAATTTTGGTCAGGTGAGGCCTTCTTTACCTTACTCGAGAGCAGGAGGAGGAGGACTTGCTAACGTCTACAGATCATCGTCAACCAAGGCAGATATTGAATACCTTTTGTTTGCCTTCGTGGCTTAAGAACACATCTTAACACCATAAGACTATTCGCCTCAATGCAATAATACAGTAATTGATTATTGTATTCTAATAAAATTTACGGTGTATCTTTTGAACCAGATTTATTGTTTGACTTTTGTGAATGAGAAACTGGTTGAGGTGTATTGTGGTAAACATCCTTAAGAGCAGCTCTGTGTGTTCTTACGACCTCAAAGTAACACAAAAGGTAGCCAATATCTACCCTTGGTCAGTCACTTTATGTAGATGTCAATTGTGTCATTTTTCTAGACCTAGTGCCCCCTGGAGGAGAAAGTAAATACAATGTTGATTTATTTTGGTCACAACACACGCTAGTAGATTATTTTTCCTATTTAACTAAATAATTAACACTATGTAGCTAACTAATTATATGACTCAAAGATGGTAACCAATATGGCGTCGATATTGTTCACATACTCTATGATTAATAGATGTATTGTCTGTTTAATTTTAGGGAAGAATTTAATTTATAAACTTTTGAGAATCTGGATACAGGAGTTTTGTCTTTGCGCGCGCGCGTGTGTGTGTGTGTGTGTGTGTGTGTGTGTGGTGATGATGATGATGACGGATACTTTCCTCTGCAGTGAAAAAAAATATCTTGACATTGCAAAGTTTAACTGTAAGCCGAAGGAACGTTTGTAATGTGACTTATTATGTGAAATTGTAACTTGAAATTCTTTGTGAAAAAATATTTCCCTATAAAGTTTGGCAGTAAATGAAGTATTACATCAAGGTGTAACTTGTAGTTCCTTGTGGAGTAAATTACCTAAGTGGACGATACAGCTACTCCAGGGTGTAAGACCTAGAGTAGAAAGTCTTAAGACCTTACCTGAGGTTGAAAGACTCTTATAGTGGAACGTCTTAGGTATTGAAACTTTAATTACAGTAAATAAAATATAATCTACATAAACATTCCTTCACCTGGCGACAACTAATGATACAGGTGGTGTAATAGCTCTTTAAAATTCCTCCGTTTGATATAATAATGACCACACATGAACTTATAATGTGCAATATCTTGATAACACATTAGCTGCAACATTATACATAGTCCAGTGTATGTGTAGTGAGGGACATCTACCTAAATGAGTTACAGAATGTGGAGTTGAGGCAAAAAAATGTTGGGACATGTTTGAGATCATCAGTTGAGCCAAACGTTTATACTCAATATTGTTTTAATGGTATTTTAGAGCGACCGAAAAATGTAAACAAAATGGCCGGCTAGGCTCGGGGATCCACGAGTCCTCTTATAAAGGATCGACAATAAATGAAAACAAATCAGATTAATTTAAACACATTTCCAAGAGTATTAGATCCAGTAAAGAGAGAAAATGAATACTTGATATTTGTAGAAGCTTTTTTTTTTCGTCCGTTTTCGTCTTGGTTAAAACAATTGTGGTGGTGTTACCTGTTCCAAACGGTAGACATCAAGGAAATGGATCAAGACCTTAATACTCAAAGGTACACATGATGATTTGTTCCCAAGTCCGAGGATATACTTCACAAAACAGATTAACTTTAGGACACAATGATGGCGAACAAAATAACATCAACATTGCGTACAGCACATATCTTGCTTTGACTCTTAACTCTTGTAATTTTTCGTAATGTTAGTGAATGAAATTGAGATTCTGGGCATATTTTCCTGTTTTTCTTTTTAATCAAGTGTAAAGGAAGATGTACTGTTTATTGATGGATTTGGTGATGTCTTAATAGTGTATTAGTGTGTTAATATTACACAGGTTTGGTATAGTGGTGACGGTAATGTAGTGTAGTAAGATTTTAACACATGGAGGTGAATTTGTCTTTTATGTTGAGGATTTAAGAACATAAGAACATAAGAAAATAAGGAGTCTGCAATAGGCCGGTTGGCCTGTGCATGACAGCTCCTGTCGAGAGTTACTACCACTCTCTATCATCCATGAATCGATCTAGCCTCCTTTTGAAACTTTCCAGAGTTCCCGCACTTACTACAAAGTTGCTAAGCTTATTCCACTCGTCCACCACCCTATTTGTGAACCAGTTTCTTCCTATCTCCCTCCTAAACCTAAACTTATCCAACTTGAATCCGTTGCTCCGAGTTCTATCCTGCTCGGATATTATAAGAACTTTATCTATATCCCCTTTATTGATTCCTTTCACCCACTTAAATACTTCTATCATATCTCCCCGCACTCTTCGTCTTTCTAGGGAATGCAAGTTAAGTTTCTGTAACCTATCCTGATATGGAAGGTTTCTAAGTCCCGGAATCATTTTTGTCATTCTTCGCTGCACCGACTCTGGTGAATTTATATCCATTCTATAATAGGGGCACCAGAACTGAACCGCATAATCGAGGTGCGGCCTGATTTGGTAAAGGGAAGATCTGGTGGACGGGGATAATTGTCTGGTTGTGATGGACACGGCTCACCTAACCTAACCCAATCTAACCTAACCCAACCCAACCCAACCTAACCCAACCTAACCCAACCCAACCTAACCTAACCCCTATATATGTGTGATATAAGGTTCTGATTCAAGAACAAGATGCACAAGTTCGAATCCAAATTGAGCTGTTGGGTTTGTTGACTAATTCGGGGCTTCACATTCATAAAACTCTCAAATGGGATACGACTAAACCCGAAGCCCCATCTTCCGTCGGTCGGTCGTTGGTGTCAGGTCAAAGTTCAGTTTGTAGTTCACCTCCTGTGATATGTGTCATTTATCGAAACGAAACATGAGGTTAACGTGAAAGCAAAACCTCGAAGCAACACGTATAAACAGGGTCGAGTTTTCATCGGATTTTACGTCATGAAATTTTCCATCTTGAGAGAGAGAGATTGATTGATTGATTCCGATGCTGAAATTAACACTAAAATTTTATACTGTAATTGAGATAAATGCAGGTAAGGTTGGCGTATGGAATTATTGAAGGACGATCACCGAAATGTTTTACCTGTTTCCTGTGATGTAAGTCCAAAATGGTGTTAATTGTCATGGGTTTATACGTCCAAAATGTTCTTCATATCGTAGGGTTTTACATCCAAATATGCCATCCAAGTCCATATGTCCATTCATCCAGTTAGCTGTTTATCCATCCACCGATTCACCCACCTACCCATCTCTCATCCCATTCAGTCACCCGTCTACCCATCTATCCTCCCATTCAGTCTCCCATCCATCCATCCATCCATCCATCCATCCTTCCATCCATCACACGAGGAATAGAATGACCCACTTATAATTTTTCTCTTTCCTGCTGCACTAAGGATCAACCACCCAGAGTGGTATGGCTACCCTGAGTAAGTACACTCTGTATTCCTCCTTTACTCTATTGTGGATGTAGGAGGTGGGTAGTGTGTGTTTGTGGGTGTAGAACGTGGATAGTAGGTTTGTTTGTGGGTGTAGGGCGTGGATAGTAGGTTTGTTTGTGGGTGTAGGGCATGGATAGTAGGTTTGTTTGTGGGTGTAGGGCATGGATAGTAGGTTTGCTTGTGGGTGTAGGGCGTGGATAGTAGGTTTGTTTGTGGGTGTAGGGCGTGGATAGTAGGTTTGTTTGTGGGTGTGTGGAACGTGGATAAGTAGAGGTTTTTACAGTTTGTGGGTGTAGAGCGTGGATAGTAGGTTTATTTGTGGGTGTAGGGAGTGGATAGTAGGTATGTTTGTGGGTGTAGGGAGTGGATAGTAGGTTTGTTTGTGGGTGTGGGGCGTGGATAGTAGGTTTGTTTGTGGGTGTAGAGCGTGGATAGTAGGTTTGTTTGGTGTTGGGCGTGGATAGTATATTTGTTTGGGTTCTTAAGGAGGTGGATGGTAGGTTTGTTTGTGGGTGTGGGGCGTGGATACTAGGTTTTGTTTTATTAGGTGTGGGGCGTGGATAGTAGGTTTGTTTTGTGAATTGTGGGGCGTGGATAGTAAGTTTGTTTGTGGGTGTAGAACGTGGATAGTAGGTTTGTTTGTGGGTGTAGGGCGTGGATAGTAGGTTTGTTTGTGGGTGTAGGGCGTGGATAGTAGGTTTGTTTGTGGGTGTAGGGCATGGATAGTAGGTTTGTTTGTGGGTGTAGGGCGTGGATAGTAGGTTTGTTTGTGGGTGTGGGGCGTGGATAGTAGGTTTGTTTGTGGGTGTGGGGCGTGGATAGTAGGTTTGTTTGTGGGCGTGGGGCGTGGATAGTAGGTGTGTTTGTGGGTGTAAAGCGTGGATAGTAGGTATGTTTGTGGGTGTAGAGCGTGGATAGTAGGCATGTTTGTGGGTGTAGGGCGTGGATAGTAGGTATGTTTGTGGTTGTAGGGAGTGGATAGTAGGTTTGTTTGGGTGTAGGGCGTGGATGGTAGGTTTGTTTTGTGGGTGTGGGGCGTGGATAGTTGGTTTGTTTGTGGGTGTAGGGAAGGGCGTGGATAGTAGGTTTGTTTGTGGGTGTAGGGCGTGGATAGTAGGTTTGTTTGTGGGTGTAGGGCGTGGATAGTAGGTTTGTTTGTGGGTGTAGGGCGTGGATAGTAATGTTTGTTTGTGGGTGTAGGGCGTGGATAGTAGGTTTGTTTGTGGGTGTAGGGCGTGGATAGTAGGTTTGTTTGTGGGTGTGGGGCGTGGATAGTAGGTTTGTTTGTGGGTGTGGGGCGTGGATAGTAGGTTTTTTTGTGGGTGTGGGGCGTGGATAGTAGGTGTGTTTGTGGGTGTAGAGCGTGGATAGTAGGTATGTTTGTGGGTGTAGAGCGTGGATAGGAGGCATGTTTGTGGGTGTAGGGCGTGGATAGTAGGTATGTTTGTGGGTGTAGGGAGTGGATAGTAGGTTTGTTTGTGGGTGTTTGGGAGTGGATAGTAGGTATGTTTGTGGGTGTAGATACATACATTGTTAAGAGGAATAAATCAAAATGGGAAGAAGATTAAGATAAATATACTGATGATTAATGGTACAGGTGAGTTAATAAAATTGATATAAATAGATAAATACAGTAGATAGATAGATAGATAGATAGATACAGTAGATAGATAGATAGATAGATACAGTAGATAGATAGATAGATAGATGTATGATTTTGTATACCGCAAGAGTAACTAAATATTCCTGTACCTGTATTTTCTTTCAGTTACAAAATACACAGGATTATAAATATGAGTATGCACATTGCACATCAGGTGTTACAGTCAGTGGTAATATTTTGTAATACTCTTAAGTGATGAGGTAACAGAGGAAATAGACGGATACTAACGGAGAGTTTTGTAGAATTAGACAGACATTCAGACAGTAAAACTTCTTCCGACAATACAAATTTTGACGGTGGAATTTATACACGAGAGTGTATGGATAATTATGATGAGCTGAATTATGACATCTACGTCTGATAATCCGTTGTTTAGAATGGATTATTATTATTTTTGTTGAGTTATTTAACAGTTCGAGAAAAGGTTTATTATGGTACTATGTCCTATTATCACACAAGGTCATAATTGAAGTAAAATAACCAATTATACTGTATTATTTTAGACAATACATAAGAACATAAGAACATAAGAATGGAGGAAACTGCAGCGGGCCTATTGGCCCATACTGGGCAGTCCCGTTTACACCCAACCCCTATTGCTCATATGAGCATCCAACCTATGTTTGAAGCAATTCAGCGTATTCGAGTTAATGATGATATTTGGTAACTTGTTTCATTCATCCACTACTCTGTTTCCAAACCAGTGTTTACCTATTTCACGCCTAAATCTAAATTTGTCTAATTTAAAACCATTATTACGAGTTCGCTCCTGGTTGGATAGTTTGAGTACCTTTGTAATGTCACCTTTGTTTAGCCCTGCCTTCCACTTATACACCTCTATCAGGTCGCCCCTCGCTCTACGTCTCTCAAGGAGTGCAAATTAAGAAGCTTTAACCTGTCTCTATACTCAAGGTTCCTAATGCCCGGGATTAGTCTTGTCATTCTCCTCTGAATTCTTTCCAAGGATTCTATATCCATTCTGTAATACGGTGACCAGAACTGAACTGCGTAATCCAGGTGTGGTCTCACAAGAGCAAGATACAGTTTTAGGATGGCCTCGCTAGTCTTGTAACTAACACTCCTTTGTATGAACCCAAGTACTTTATTAGCCTTGTTACGAGCAAAAACACATTGTTTACTTGGCTTAAGGTTCCTACTTATCATTACTCCTAAATCTCTCTCGCAGTCGGATTTCTCTATGGCATCGTTGTTCATCTGGTATCTGGTTTCCCTGTTTACATCTCCTATACTGAGTACTTTACATTTGTAGACGTTGAATTTCATCTGCCATTTTTCAGACCATTCGAAAAATTTGTTTAGATCTTCCTGTAGTTTTGCCGAGTCCTCGTCAGATTTGATAACACGTCCTATTTTAGTGTCATCAGCAAATTTACTTATGTTGCTGTCAATGCCGATATCTATGTCGTTTATGTATATAATAAATAATAGTGGTCCAAGTACTGAGCCTTGGGGAACTCCACTTGTGACGTTGCTCCAATGGGACTTAGTGCCGTTAATGCTCACTCGCTGTTTCCTGTCCTGTAACCACGCCCTAATCCATTTAAGGATGTCACCTTTGATGCCATGAGCTTCTACCTTTCTAATTAGTCTTTCGTGGGGGACTCTGTCGAAGGCATTGCTAAAGTCGAGATAAACCACATCATAATTGTGCCCCTCGTCCACCGATTCGAAAACTGATGAAAAGAATGTTAATAGATTAGTTAGGCAAGAACGTCCGCTTGTGAAGCCATGCTGGGAATCATTGATCAATCGGTGCTTCTCCAGGTGATTTCGAATAGAGTTTGAAATGATTGCTTCCAGTAATTTGCCTACTATTGATGTTAGACTGATTGGGCGGTAGTTAGAGGATAGTGATCTATCCCCTTCTTGAAAATCGGTATTACATTCGCTATCCTCCAGGATTCTGGTACTACACCTGTTTTTAATGACATGTTAAACAACTTTGCTAAGGGCATACTAAGCTCTTCCTTACATTCCTTTAATACTCTGGCAAATATCTCATCGGGACCAGGTGACTTATTAGGCTTTAGTTTGTCTATTTGCTTACTAACATCGTTACTAGTCACTACTATCTCACTTAATTTGTTTTCTTCACTATCTCTGAATAGAGTCGGTGCCTCGGGTATTCCCTGGACATGCTGGATAATATACCATCTACTTAAGGAGGTGATGTAGGTAAGGTAGATTGATATTTTAACATTAATTTACTCAGTTTTTCTTAGTATCGGATTTTTTTTTTTTAGTTTTTTATTCTGACAATTTATAATGCAAGCAGCGTTCACATGTTGTCAACCGCCCCCAAGTGTACAAGAAGTTTGGACTGTAACTGTACCGTCAATAAGTGGCTGTAACTGCACCGTCAATAAGTGGCTGTAACTGTACCGTCAATAAATGGCTGTAACTGTACCGTCAATAAGTGGCTCTGTATTCTGAACACGGGGATCTCTACAGTATAACCTACGAGTATAACTGTGGTGAAAGAACTGCTTCCCGCATTATGTTGAGGAAGATTCGTATACAAACTTTTTGCCCTGACTTCGTAGTAAAAAAAATCTTAGGGCAAAATATATTGAATTTATTTTTAATGTTTATTTATTTATTGTTGTCGTTGGTGTTTTTTTTTTTTACCGGGATGTGTGTTATATTCACGAAAATGGAGTCAAGACAAATGTTGGACACGTTGATGTGAAGTAACACAGTAAATGATGTTGTTTGTGTTGCTGTGTTATTTATTTATTGTGTTTCTTATTCTTTTCTGTTTATTTTGTTTTATTTAGTTTTATTGTAGTAATTGTTATTCTTTTTTTTATTCTTACTTATTTTCATTTTACTGTTTATTCGTTTTCTTATTTTCATTTTATTGTTCAATAATTTTCCATTCATTCTTATTTATTTATCGCGTTGGTGTATTTCATTTATTTGCTATTCTCTTAGGTATTTCACATTTGCATTAATTAATCTTCAAATCATTGGTTGCTATTTTTATCATACTAGTTTAATGTTCACCTCAGCAGTCAACTGGCTTATGTCTAAACAATGTCTACCACTGTTTTAGCCAGACTTAGTTATGAGACTTGTAATTCAGTATCCATTACGTACCGTTTATCAGTGTAATTTGTGGTAATGGACTGCCCAATGTAATTATATATATTGTCTTACTGAAAAAAATGCGGTGTAACCAAGATTAAGTTTTATAGAGTTTGTATTTAAGGATTATTCTCCTATACTTCTCTTAGATTCTGAATATATTTTTGTTTTATTATTTCAGTGTATTGTAATGTGTAGTTAGTTACACTATAGATATATAATAATTGCTTTAAGTTTGGTTGGGAGTGTGGAAGGTGTTGTGGTGTGTGATGTACAGGTGTGTACAGGTGGTGGTTACACCTGACTTCGAGGCAGGTGTGTATAGGTGCCAGATACACCTATGGTTACAACACAGGTGTATCCGGCAGCAGTAGTAACAAAGGGGCTATATGGGCTCCGGCGGCCATGTCGTGACACCGGCCGGCAGAATCCCCCGGTGAAAAAGGGAAACAAGATGGCCGTCCCCCATTCAATATGTAAACAACTCGACCTGAAATGTTGTTTATTGGACATTTTTCTCATTAGGGAGTCGAACCCTTGTTTTGAGTTGGTGTTCAACTACCGTGGCTGACGGCCATCACCTGTGATTCAACTGGTAGAATTAAGTGTAATAATAATAATAATAATAATAATAATAATAATAATAATAATAATAATTAACGGTTTATTGAAAGAGCTTGGCAGCCAGAAGGCTGAAAATATACAGTTACATATTTGGGGAATGGGTTTCGAATTACAAATAATATACAAGTAACATAAGTGATACAAATAAGATATATAATAACTAGATGGGGAAAAGCTCAAACTACAGTGCATTTCAACATAGTGACAGTGCAAGAAGTAGTATTTACTGGGAGTGAATACACTGGTTTATTACAAGTTATTGATAATTTTTACAATGGTTGGGACTGGGCTGTTCTTATAGCGATCAGTTCGTGCACTTATGGGCTGGATGCGGTTGTGGTGTCAAACAGCAATTCTCGGGCTAGGGATCTCAGGTGGTAGTAGGAGCCGGTGTCGAGGATGGTGTAGAAGCTTCTTAGCAAATTTGCAGATGTGGTCGTGGTGATGGTCAGTGAGAGTCGAAAGGGTCAGTGTGTTGAGCGCTTCTTGATATGTGGAGTAGGAAGGGGAGAGAATAATCTTGCATGCCCTCTTTTGCACTTTTACTAGGTGGGCATCTTATCAAATGAACCCCTGTCCTAATGGGCCCTAGTCCTAATGGGCCCCAGTCCTATTGGGTCCCAGTTTTAATGGGCCCCAATTCTAATTGGTCACATTTCCAATGGTTCTCAGTCCTAATGAGCCTCAGTCCAAAGATACCACAGGCCTAATGGTTCCAGTCTTAATAGACCTCAGTCTTAATGAGTCCCAATCCTGACGGCTCTCAATACTAATGGGCCTCAGTCCTAATAGTTTAAGGTTGGGACCCATTAAGACTGGCTTCTATTTACCTTACAAGCACTGTGTTCTACCGTGTCATCCCGTGTGTGTGTGATTTCCCGTGTCAGGTGGTATAATACGCAGGTGAGTGGCTGCCAGGTAGGGTGGGTGAGGGTGGGCACCTTGATGCAGAGGAAGGTGAGTTCCTGATGCTGATTCACACCAGTGTCATGATGAGGTAATCTTATCACCTTATTAGTGTACGATGAGTGGGTGGGCGTGGTGTGGAGGGGTGGGGGCGCGTAAGGGGTAGGCAGCAAGGGGCGTGGTGTATGGTGGGGGGAGGGTAAGGGGCGTGTAGGGGTAGCTAAGTGGGCGTGTTGAGTTGGGCAAGAGGGAGGCGTGGTGGGTGTAGGGGCGTGTATAGGAGGCGGGAAGTGGTGATGGCGCGCGCCACTAATCACTCTGACCTTACTGAACACAACCCATTATACAGCATAATTAGTGTTGCTTCCATCAGCCTCACACAGTCAAACACACTATTTACATTTTCTCTTCACATATATTTTATTTTATTCGTTTCAAGTGGGACTCGAATTTCAGCCTTGGAGTCGAAGAGGAATTTTTTTAGGAGAAGTTGAAAAGAAATCGTGTTTAGTTGAAGACGAATGTGTTCTTATATAAAAGTGAAGGAATTAACCAGACGTGTTTGATTGTTTGGGAGTCTCTATCTCTCACACTCGAGTCCAAGATGTCCCCCTTGAGGACGGTGTTCGTGTAGCGTCGTCAAACTCGCTCTTGGTTTTTATTCAGCAGGAAGAGCTACACCCGCCACCTGGTGTTGGCCGTGTCTGGTGACCATCATATTAACAAGGCCGCTCTCTCGTGCCTTGTCCACACGCCACCCCCCACCTCCATATTGTACCGTTTTGTCCTTTATTAACGGTGGTGTTACTACAGGCAGCGTGGTGTGGGGGGAGGGCCGCTGCTTCACATTGTTCAGTCTTTGACGTGTAACACAAAACGTGAGATGTTGTGGTCCTTCACTACCTCACAACACACACACATCTCCTAGTTACCACATGTTGTTGTTATTAAAGCTCCACCAATGAGTACGCGTCGCTGTCTCGTCCTTTGCTCCGCCGACCATTACAGTGTGTAGCTGTAGGACTCGCCGCCGTGTTTGTTTCATGTAGCGACACTAAACTCCCGGAAATTTGTAGGTGTTAAGCTGGAGCGTTTGAGCTGTTGTTGTCGTCACCTTGTTGATGTTTTGTAGGTCCGTGTTGGCTGAGGATTGTTGTTAGTGTTTCTTAAGGCATTAATAAACTAGTCATGAGGTTCTATAGGAATTATATCCTGCTGTTCTTTTTGTTCTTGTTCTTTTTATTGTTGTTGTTGTTCTTCAGTTGCATAATTCGAGTTGTGATTATCAGTAGAAGTTTGACGGGCTGGATTCTCTTATCGTTTCTTTAATTCATAAACAAGAACCGTAAACACAAGAGCAAAACAAAGACATAACCAATGAACTAAAAACAAATATATTGAAGGTTTAAATTTCTGGGATAGATTTAAATAGATCTTGGGTATATTTTCTCGTTCTTGGAGGTCAGGCCAGGCCAGGCCAGGTCAGGTCATGTCATGTTAGGTGTACCGAATACGCTAGCAGAGGTGGTCAGATGCCTTGGGAATACTGCAGAGTAATTGAGGTCAGGTCAGGTGGCCTCAATACCTGCTTCAAGGTGTAATAGAGGTGAAAAATAATGGGTTTCTTGATTGGATCTGGTTAAGTCAGGTCAGGTAAAGTCAGATACAGAGGCTGGGTGTATGACTGTGGGTTGGTGGGTGTATGACTGTGGGTTGGTGGGTGTATGACTGTGGGTTGATGGGTGTATGACTGTGGGTTGGTGGGTGTATGACCGTGGGTTGATAGGTGTATGACTGTGGGTTGGTGGGAGTATGACTGTGGGTTGATGGGTGTTTGACTGCGGGTTGGTGGGTGTATGACTGTGGGTTGGTGGGTGTATGACTGTGGGTTGGTGGTGTATGACTGTGGGTTGATGGGTGTATGACTGCGGGTTGGTGGGTGTATGACTGCGGGTTGGTGGGTGTATGACTGTGGGTTGGTGGGTGTATGACTGTGGGTTGGTGGTTGTATGACTGTGGGTTGGTGGGTGTATGACTGTGGGTTGGTGGGTGTATGACTGTAGGTTGATGGGTGTATGACTGGGTTGGTGGGTGTATGACTGTAGGTTGATGGCTCTTTGACTGTGGGTTGGTGGGTGTATGACTGTGGGTTGATGGGTTATATGACTGTGGGTTGATGGGTGTTATGACTGGTTGGTGGCTGTATGACTGTGGGTTTGGTGGGTGTATGACTGTGGGTTGGTGGGTGTATGACTGTAGGTTGATGGAGTGTATAGCTAGGTTGGTGGGTGTATGACTGTGTGTTGGTGGGTGTATGACTGTGGGTTGATGGGTGTATGACTGTAGGTTGATGGGTGTATGACTGTGGGTTGGTGGGTGTATGACAGTGGTGACAAGGATTATTTGAGCTTGACAAAATTTAGATAGATAGCAGCATGGTTTAGTCGTGTTCAGTTTAGTTTAAATTGTGTTTAGGTTAGGTTGAGTCATGTCAGGTACAGAGTTTGGCCAGGGTCCGTTATTCAAGCTGTCAGGGTTAAACTTCCTTCCTAGAAAGATGAACACACGAACCTACGGACGACACACGAACACAATAACACATGATCATACACGGAAACGAACACACGAATGGACATACTCAGGATATCGGGGAATAAATATAAAATTATAAAAATGCATAAAAAGTCTTTGACGGTTAAACAACTTTGTAATGTTAGAATCGATATTACTGATATTATAGAAAATCAAACTAACTTCCATTAAACACTCTTGGCTCTTCCTGTGTATAAGAAGAGTTTAATCTGGTATATATTTTTTTCTAGTAATTGGTGTTATCAGGGGAAGAGATTGTGTCGTTTGTGGTCTGTCATTCAAGGTTGTTTAGTGTTTGAAGCTCGTTAATTCATTATGCTTGTATCCCCCATCTCTGCATACAACCCTGGTGCTTCTTGCTGTTGATATTCCCACGAAAATAAATTGTCAGATTAACGAAACGAAGATTAAAAATTTTTGTTTTAATTCAAGGATTAACCATACTTCACCCAATCTAACTTAACCTATCCTAACCTAACCTAACCTAATCTAATCATAATTGTGTTTTAAAAAAAGGTTTACAGGCATAGGTAACAAGCTGGTCCTTTAACGGGAGAACACAAGGTTTCCCAACCCTCACCTGATGAAATAGAATCACTATACCCAACCTGATCTAATTAAGGACAC
>NW_024722430.1:0-17752 GCF_018991925.1 Homarus americanus | reverse complement strand
GATCATAACCACGACCATGATTATAACAACCACGAGTATGATTATAACAACCCGACCATGATTATAACCGACCATGATTATAACAACCAACGACTATGATTATAACAACCCGACTATAATTATAACAACCACAACTTTGATCATAGCAACCGTCATGATTATAACATCCACGACTACGATTATATCACACAAGACCATGATTAAATAACCAGGACCATGTTTCTAACAACCATCGATCATCATTATAACAACCATGACTGTGATTATATCAACCACACCCATGATTATAACAACAACGACCATGATTATAACAACCACGACCATGAGTATAACAACCACGACCATGATTATAACACCCACGACCATGATTAAAACAACCACGACTAAAATAATAACCACGACAATGATTATAACAACCAAAACTATTATAATAACAACCACGGCGATGATTATAACAACCGTTCTATGGTTATAACAACTCCGACCATGATCATAACCACGACCAAGATTATAACAACCACGAGTATGATTATAACAACCACAAGTTATTACAACCACTATGATTCTAACAACCACTTCCATTGTTATCACAACCACGACCATGATTTTAGCAACCACGACCATGATTATAATAACCACGACTATGATTATAACATCCACGACTATGATCATAACAACCACAACCATGATTATAACAACCACGATATGATTATAACAACCACGGCTATGATCATAACAATCACTTCCATTGTTATAACAACCACGACCATGATTATAACAATCACGACCATGATTATAACAACCACGACCATGATTACAACAACCACGACCATAATTATATCAACCACACGATGATCATAACTACGACCATGATTATAACAACCACGACCAAGACTATAACTACCACGCCCTTGATTATAACACTCACGAACATGATTATAACAACCACCACTATGATCATAACCACGACCATGATTATAACAACCCCGACCATGATCATAACCACGATCATAATTATAACATGATTATAACATGAACGACCATGAATATAACAACCACGACCATGATTATAACAACCATGACTATGATTATAGCAACCACGACCATGATTATAACAACCACAAATTTGATCATAGCAGCGACCATGATTACAACAGCCGACCTGCAGTTATAACAACCGACTATAATTAAAACAACCACGACCATGATTATAACAACACGACTATGATTATAACAACCACGACTATGATCATAACAAAGCACGACCATGATTATAACAACCCGACAAAAATTATAACAACCACGACAATAATTATAGCAACTTCGACTATAATTATAACAACCGCTATGATCATAACAACCACGACCATGATTATAGCACATACGACCATGAATATAACCACACGACCATGATTACAACAACCACGACTATGATTATAACAACCACGACTATGATTACCAACCACGACTATGATTATAACAACCACGACTATGATTATAAGAACCACGCCCAGTTATAACAACCGACCATGATTAAACAACCACGACCATGATTATAACATCCACGACCATGATTATCACAACCGACTATGATTATAACGTGAACGACCATGAATATAACAACCACGATTATGATTATAACAACCACACTGTGATTATAACAACAACTTTGATCATAGCAACCGACCATGATTATAACAACCACGACCATGATTATAACAACCATGTCCGCAGTTAAAACAACCACGACCATGATTATATCACTCGACCATAATTATAGCAACCACGACTATAATTATAACAATCACCACTATGATCATAACAACCCAACCCCGACCATGATCATATCACGACCGTAGTATAACGCGGTTATAACGCAGACCCATGAATATGTAACCGATATGATTACCAACAACGCCACGACTATGATTATAGCAACCACGACCATGATTATAACAACCACGACTTTGATCATAGCAACCGCACGACCATGATTATAACCACGACCGTGATTGTAACAGCCGCGACTATAATTAAACTAACCACGATAGCGATTATAACCGCCACCACGACTATGATTATAACAACCACGACTATGATCATAACAACCACGACCATGATTATAACAACCGACCAAAAATTATATGGCGACAATAATTATAACAACTAAGACTATAATTATAACAACCACGACTATGATCACCAACAACCCGACCATGATTATATCAATCACGACCATGAATATAACAGCCGACTATGAAGTTACAACAACCACGACTACTGATTGCCATAACAACCGATAACCAGTCGCCAGCCGACTATAATTCCGCAACACGCCCGCCAGTTATAACAGCCACAGCCGCCAGTTATAACAAGCGACCGCCAGTTATAACAGCGACCGCGAGATTGCTCACCAAACGCCTTGCGTTTAAACAACCACGACCGCAGTTACGCACTGCGACCGCCAGTCATAGCAACCACGACTATGATTGTAACAAACACCACTATGATTATAACAACCGACTATGAAAGTTAAAGCTGCTTACGACCGCCCAGTTATAACACTCACGGCCATGGTATGCGCCCAGCTACGACTATGATTATAACCGCGCTTACCACTGCGACCATAACAACCGCGACTATGATTATAACAACACGACCATGATTATAGCAACCACGAACATGATTATAACGCACGACCGTGATTATAACAACCGACTAAAATCATAACCACGACAATGTTAGCCAACGGCTAAAACTATGATTGTAACAGCCGACGATGATTATAACAACCTTTCTATGGTTATAACAACTCCGGCCATGATCCATAACCGACCATCACTTATAACAACCACGAGTATGATTATAACACGACCATGATTTTAACAACCGGAATAGCAGTTATAGCAACCGCGACTATGATTTCTAACAACCACGACTATAATTATATAACCACAACTTTGATCATAGCAACCACGTCCATGATTATAACAACCACGACTATGATTTATATCACACCGACCATGATTAAAATAACCACGACCATAATTCTAACAACCATCGACCCATCTGTTTTAACAACCACGACTATGATTATAACAAGCAACCCCGCGATTATAACAGCCACGACCATGATTATATAGCCACGACCATGATTATAACAACCGCGACTATGATTATAGCAATCACTTCCATGGTTATAACCAGCCGACCATGGATTATAACAGCCACGACCGCGGTTATATTAACCACGACTATGATTTATAACAAGCACGACTATGATTATAACACCCGCGAACATAATTATAAACACTACGATATGATCGCCAGCGACGCGATTTTAACAACGACTGCCAGTTGTAACAACCGATATGATTATAACAACCGCCTAACGCAGTTGTAACACTATGATCCTTAACCATCACGACTATAATTAAAACCACCGCGACCGCGGTTATAACAGCCGACCTTTATGGTTATAACATCACAGTCATAACACCTCGACCGCGTTATAACAACCACGACCAGGATTACCTTAACCACGACTCTGATTACCAAACCGACCATAGTATAACACCCGACTATGATTATAACAGCAAGCCAAGACCTGTAACCACGAACATAATTTATAACAACTACGACCATGATCGCCTTCCGACCATGATTATAACAAACACGACTATGATTGTAAGCAACAACCGACGATGATTATAACAACACGACTATGATCCTATAACAACCACGATATGATTACATAACAACCACGACCGCCGGTATAACAACCGTAATAATTATTATAACCGACACATAATTATAACAACCGACTATGATCGCAACAACCACAACCATGATTATAGCAACAGCGACCGCCAGATAACATAACAGCCACGACCGCCAGTTACAACAACCCACCACGACTAACAGTCATATCACGACATGATTATAACAACCACGACCGCCAGTTACCTTAACCAGCCGCCGGTTATAGCAAGCGCGAAACAAAGATTATAACAACCACGAGCATGATTATAACAACCCGACTATGATTATAACATGAACGACCGCGAATATAACAACCTGACCATTTATAACAACCAACGACTATGGTTATAACGCGCCGACTATAATTATAACAACCACGACTTTCATCGCGGCGGCACGACCATGATTATAACATACGACCATGATTATAAGAACACGACCGCGATTATAACAACCGTGTCATGATTATAAATCACGACCGCCAGTTATAACACTCCCACGACCGCGGTACAAGAACCACGACGCGATTGCAACAACCCGCATTTATGATCACCATAGCCACGACCATGATTATAACAACGACCATGGTTTATAACAACCACGACCATGATTATCACCTTCACGACTATGATTTATAACATGAAACGACCGCCAGACCATAACAACCACGATTATGATTATAACAACCACGACTGTGATTATAACAGCCACGACCATGATTATATAACCGGGCCGTGATTGCCAGCAACCGCGACTATGAACATAAACAACCCACGAGCCTAAATTACCAAACCTGGCTTTGATCATAGCAACCACGACCGCAGTTATAACAACCACGACCATAGATTTAACAACCATGTCGCGGTTAAAGAACAGCCACGACCGCCAGTTATAACACTCGCGACTTCGCCAGTTTTGTAGCCGATATGATTATAACAAGCACACTAGCAGTCACCAACAACCCGACCATGATTATAACAACCACGACCGCCAGTTATAACAACGGCGACCATGATTTGCATAACGCCCGCATTTATGATTATAACAACCACGACCATGATTATAACAACCACGACCATGATTATAACAGCACGACTAAAATCATAACCCGACAATGATTATAACAGCAAAACTATGATTATAACAACCACGACGATGATTATATAGCCACTTCTATGGTTATGTAACTACGACCGCCAGTCATATACGACGATGATTATAACAACACGGTATGATTATAACAACCCGATACAGATATGACAACACGACTATGATTATAACATACCACTATGATGTAACAGCCGACCATGATTATAACAACCAAGTCCATGATTATAACAGCGACCATGATTATAACACCCACGACCGCCGGACGCCTTCAACCACGACTAAAAATCGCGCGACAATAATTATAACAGCAAAACTATGATTATAACAACCGCGACGATGATTACAACAACCTTTCTGGTTAAACAACTCGACCTTGATCATAACCACGATAACTGATTATAACAACCACGAGTGATTATAACACGACCGCAGTTATAACATACGACCATGATTATAACAACCAACGACTATGATTTCAACAACACGACTATAATTGCCAACCACAACTTTGATCTTGGCAACCCGTCATGATTATAGCATCACGACTACAGACCTGTCACACAAGACCGTGATTAAAAAATAACAGGACCCATGTTTCTAACAACCGTCGATCATCATTATAACAGCGCCATGACTATGATTATATCAACCCACCCGCCAGTTATAACAACAACGACCGCGCAGTTATAACAACCGCGACATAACAGCTGACCATGATTGCGACACCCACGACCATGGTTAAAAACTTGGCTGCGACTGATAACCAGTTATAACAACCGAAGCTATTATAATAACAACCACGGCGATGATTATAACCGCCCAGTTTTAACGGTTGCAACGACCATGATCACATAACACGACAAGATTATAGCAACCACGGTATGATTATAACAACCCACAAACATGATTATGCGACTATGATTCTGCTGTACCATTGTATCACCAACCGCGACCATGATTTTTACTTAACCACGACCGCCAGTTAAGCCAACCGACTATGATTATAACATCACGACTGTCAGTCATAACCAACCACAACTGCATGATTGTAACCCCGCGATATGATTGCCCAACAACCGCGACGCAGAGTCATAACGATATTCGTTGACGCCATAACAACCCGCGACCATGATTATAACAATCACGGCCATGATTATAACAACCACGACCATGATTACAGGCTTACGTGCAATTATATCGCCACACGATGATCAGCCAACTACGACCGCGCCCGATTATATAACAACCCGCGACCAAGACTGTCTTTACCACGCGCGGTGCTTTCACGCTGATTATGGCGCAGCACCACTATGATCGCCAACACGACCGCCGATTACCGCCCCGACCATGATCATAACCACGATCATAGTTATAACATGATTATAACATGAACGACCATGAATATAACAACCACGACCATGATTATAACAACCATGACTATGATTATAGCAACCACGACCATGATTATAACAACCACAAATTTGATCATAGCAACCACGACCATGATTACAACAACCACGACCATGATTATAACAACCACGACTATAATTAAAACAACCACGACCATGATTATAACAACCACGACTATGATTATAACAACCACGACTATGATCATAACAAACACGACCATGATTATAACAACCACGACCAAAATTATAACATCCACGACAATAATTATAGCAACTACGACTATAATTATAACAACCACGACTATGATCATAACAACCACGACCATGATTATAGTAATCACGACCATGAATATATCAACCACGACCATGATTACAACAACCACGACTATGATTATATCAACCACGACTATGATCATAACCACGACTATGATTATAAGAACCACGCCCATGATTATAACAACCACGACCATGATTATAACAAACACGACCATGATTATAACATCCACGACCATGATTATCACAACCACGACTATGATTATAACATGAACGACCATGAATATAACAACCACGATTATGATTATAACAACCACGACTATGATTATAACAACAACAACTTTGATCATAGCAACCACGACCATGATTATAACAACCACGACCATGATTATAACAACCATGTCCATGATTAAAACAACCACGACCATGATTATATCACTCACGACCATAATTATAGCAACCACGACTATGATTATAACAATCACCACTATGATCATAACAACCACGACTATGATTATAACAACCACGACCATGATTATAACAACCACGACCATGATTATAACACCCACGATCATGATTATAACAACCACGACTAAAATCATAACCATGACAATGATAATAACAACTAAAACTATGATTATAACAACCACGACGATGATTATAACAACCTTTCTATGGTTATAACAACTCCGACCATGATCATAACCACGACCATGCTTATAACAACCACGAGTATGATTATAACCACCACGACCATGATTATAACAACAACGACCATGATTATAGCAACCAACGACTATGATTATAACAACCACGACTATAATTATAACAACCACAACTTTGATCATTGCAACCACGTCCATGATTATAACAACCGCGACTATGATTATATCACACACGACCATGATTAAAATAACCACGACCATAAATCTAACAACCATCGACCATCATTTTAACAACCACGACTATGATTATAACAAGCAACCCCATGATTATATCAACCACGACCATGATTATAACAACCACGACCATGATTATAACAACCACGACTATGATTATAACAATCACTTCCATGGTTATAACACCCACGACCATGATTATAACAACCACGACTAAAATCATAACCACGAGAATGATTATAACAACCAAAACGATGATTATAACAACCTCTTCTATGGTTATAACAACTACGACCATGATCATTACAGCGACCGTGATTATAACAACCACGACCATGATTATAACAACCACACCTATGATTATAACAACCACTTCCATGGTTATAACAACCACGACCATGATTATAACAACCACGACCATGATTATAGCAACCAACGACTATGATTATAACAACCACGACTATAATTATAACAACCACAACTTTGATCATAGCAACCACGTCCATGATTATAACATCTACGACTACGATTATATCACACAAGACCATGATTAAAATAACCACGACCATAAATCTAACAACCATCGACCATCATTTTAACAACCACGACTATGATTATAACAAGCAACCCCATGATTATAACAACCACGACCATGATTATAACAACCACGACTATGATTATAACAATCACTTCCATGGTTATAACAACCATGACCATGATTATAACAACCACGACCATGATTATAATAACCACGACTATGATTATAACAACCACGACTATGATTATAACACCCACGAACATAATTATAACAACTACGACCATGATCATAACCACGACCATGATTATAACAAACACGACTATGATTGCAACAACCACGACTATGATTATAAAAACCACTAACATGATTATAACAACCACGACTATGATCATAACCATCACGACTATAATTAAAACCGCCACGACAATGATTATAACAACCACGACTATGATTATAACAACCACGACTATGATCATAACAACTACGACCATGATTATAACAAGCACGACCAGGATTATAACAACCACGACTCTGATTATAAGAACCACGACCATAATTGTAACACCCACGACTATGGTTATAACAACCACGACCATGATTATAACAACCACGAACATAATTATAACAACTACGACCATGATCATAACCACGACCATGATTATAACAAACATGACTTTGATTGTAACAACCACGACTATGATTATAACAACCACGCCCATGATTATAACAACCACGACTATGATTATAACCATCACGACTATAATTAAAACCACCACGACCATGATTATAACAACCACGACTATGATTATAATAACAACGGACTATGATCATAACAACAACGACCATGATTATAACAAACACAACTATGATTGTAACAACCACGACGATGATTATAACAACCACGACTATGATCATAACAACCACGACCATGATTATAACAACCACGACCATGATTATAACAACCACGACAATAATTATTATAACCACGACTATAATTATAACAACCACGACTATGATCATAACAACCACAACCATGATTATAGCAACCACGACCATGAATATAACAACCACGACCATGATTACAACAACCACGACTATGATCATAACCACGACTGTGATTATAATAACCACGACCATGATTATAACAACCACGACCATGATTATAACAAGCACGACCAAGATTATAACAAACACGAGCATGATTATAACAACCACGACAATGATTATAACTTGAACGACCATGAATATAACAACCACGACCATGATTATAACAACCAACGACTATGATTATAACAACCACGACCATAATTATACCAACCACGACTTTGATCATAGCAACCACGACCATGATTATAACAACCACGACCATGATTATAAGAACCACGACCATGATTATAACAATCATGTCCATGATTATAAAATCCACGACCATGATTATAACACTCACGACCATGATTATAGGAACCACGACTATGATTATAACAACCACGACTATGATCATAACAACCACGACCATGATTATAACAAACACGACCATGATTATAACAACCACGACCATGATTATCACAACCACGACTATGATTATAACATGAACGACCATGAATATAACAACCACGATTATGATTATAACAACCACGACTATGATTACAACATCCACGACCATGATTATAACAACCACGACCATGATTATAGCAACCAACGACTATGATTATAACAACCACGACTATAATTATAACAACCACAACTTTGATCATAGCAACCACGACCATGATTATAACAACCACGACCATGATTATAACAACCATGTCCATGATTAAAACAACCACGACCATGATTATAACACTCACGACCATGATTATAGCAACCACGACTATGATTATAACAAACACCACTCTGATCATAACAACCACGACCATGATTATAACAACCTACGACCATGATTATAACAACGACGAGCATGATTATAACAACCACGACTATGATTATAACAACCACGACCATGATTATAACACCCACGACCATGATTATAACAACCACGACTAAAATCATAACCACGACAATGATTATAACATTATAGGGTGTGTCAATTTAGGGGGTGAACTGGCTAAATTGAAAATCGAGTAATTTGGTAGCAATTTATTGTAGTCTTTAAGCATGCAAAACAATATTCTGGCATAAATTTTTTTTTATAATAAGTCCTACCTACATCAAATGGATTTTTAAATGTACATATTTGTGAATTTATAACATAACCAGCGTTTGCACACATGTTACTGTTTCAAGTTTCAAATTATTATATTTTATTATCCGTAGTCTATTTGAAAGTAACCAATGCCTTCATACTCTCTTTGCTTTGGTTTCTTGTCATCAGTAGTCTGCTTGCTATTTGTGCTTTGATGTAACCTTCTCGCCTCTCGTGGCTGTAAACATGGCCCGCTGCTTCTGTGACCATTTTCACACATCTCTCCACACTTTGAGTGTGGGAAGGCCACTTCGGCACCTGCATTGGAGTCTCTTTAAGGTTTCTCAATTCTTGGCTAGTTAGACTTGTTGTCAATGGTGGCTCTAAGACTTCCAAACTCAAGTCAACCAATTCTGACAATTTGGTGGCATTGACGTTTATTGGGGGAACTTTTCTTGAATGAAACGAACAGTCTCCCAACTGGTCGTCATCTATTAGCGTTCCTCTAATCTTTAGAATGACTTCTACAGCCTCGGTTCGGAGATTGGTACATTGACTGCAAAGCATTGCTTGCAAAACTGCTTCTGATCGAGCATACCAAGCGGACCTTCTTGCCACAGGTAACACGATGTCCCTCACTACCTTCCTCTGTGTTCTTACTAGCTGCAATTGAAACAAAAGGTGATTGGGCCCATCCACCCACATAGGATTAAGTTTCACACTAAACCACTGGGGAAGATAAACTCCAATAATAAATTCAACAATTAACCTCAAATTCTTCAGCACTTTGCCCTTCAATTCGTGTTTGGAAATCCAAATCCTGCAGAAACGAAGAGCTGTAGTTAACCAACGGCTGTGACTGACAGGTCCAATCTCCAAGAGAGCCAATGACTGAGGCACTTCTCCTGATCTTATTGCTTGGGCAATACGATAAGCATAGGATTGATCTGTGCTGAGATCTTTGATGACTCCTTCAGACAACGCCGGAAGGGGAGGGCCAACTTCGACCTTTGGAAAGGTTGTATTTATTTCTAGTTGTGTTGCTTCATCCAGCATGATGCCAAGGGGACCTGACCACTTGTTGTTGCTCTTTGTAGGACCATCAAGTTCCTGGATGAGATGACGAAGAGGTAGCTCGCCTGTATGTAAATCACATACAATCCAAACAAGTCTTCTTCCTAGTTTTTTCTCTAAATGCGTCATTACACCCCCTGCCATCCGGTGTTCACTGCAGTTGAATCTCCACCAACAGCCTGCAGTGAACTGCCAAGTCCTCTCTCCTGAACCCAACATAAAATATGATCAGCAATGACCTCTGCATGTTTCTTCCCTTCTACTTCAGTTTCGGGAGCAAAGTGAAACAAAAACCGACCACCAGGCTCAGAACAGACAGAGTAGTGTTCTTCTTTGATGAGACCTGGAAACTTTCTGTTCACTCCCTCTACTTCTAGCAAAACTTTTGTGTCATCTATTCTTCCATCAAACAAAAGACAGGAGAGCCCTCCCTCGCTTAAATCTTTTTCATGCTGATCAGATATTTCCTTCATTATTTTTTCTTGTGCTCTTCTAATTTTATTATGATCTATCACCAAAGATACATCCTCTCGGCTGATGAGGCCTGCATCTATCCAAGTGGCAGTTGCAATTTCTGCAGCCTCACGAAGTCCAGCATGGTGGCGAATACTAGCTAAAGCAATGTTTGAAATATTTCTTGTGTTGTATTTCATTTTCTTTGGTAAAGGTTCAGATGGCTCTTTGGAACTATCATCTGATGTTGCTTCCTGTTCATCAGAAGAACTATCAAAGAAGTGATAAACATCTTGACACAGCTCTTCCTCTCTTTGGATGGCTTCTTCACTCTTCATTTTCTTCTTTTGTTCCCTCTCTCGGATTTGTTCTCTCTTCTTGGCATTAGCAATCTGCTTCTTTGTTTCTGAATAATCTATTGAACCCATTTGCATACTTCCTTGGCCTTCTGCCTTTGTCCTCTGTGCCTTTATAAATTCAAGCTCTAAAACAGGGATCTTCTTTTCACGAGGACAACCACAATCAATGTGGGAATTATTTTCTCTCTTACCTGAGTGAGAACAGTTGGATTCAGAACATAATTGTATGGAGCACTTGCAGGTCAAAATGTCAAACAGAGTATCAAGTGTGTGCAGAAATTCATTTTTCCTGGCCAAGTTTCCTTTACCAAGTGATGTTTCAACTGCTTTGTGCCATAATTTCGTTAGTTTTAGCTCAATAGTTCGACACTGATTAATCACAGGTGGTTTGAATAGTGCATTAGCTTTTGTCCATTGATGCAGAAGAGGGACTATCATGTCATTTATGAGTTCTTTATCTGTATAGTTCCTTCTGTCCTTTGCATTTTTTTCTCGAAGGAGTAACCCTAATCTTAGCATGTCTCTCACTGTTGGAAGTTCTGATACAGGAAGCTCCTTCCCTTTACCAACTAGCAGGCTCAAGTGGGTTGACAACTGACTTCTTATCTTCAATTTTGACATCTTCACACTATCTGACAAATAGAAAAATATTTCAATGTTTCATAATTCAAGTGTTGTTTAAAAAAATATCAATTTGTTTATCAAAAATGCTGTAACAGAAATAACATAATAATTTCTTAGAACATAATGTTTTATACAATGATATAAGTAACTGCGACAATCAATATGCCCTACTTACAATAATTAAAATGTAGAATTCGTCTGGTAGAGTAGGTGCAAGTGCAATGAGAGCAAACCACCGTCTATGATATCTAGAAGGAGAGTGAGCCGGGCGCCTTATCCTCACGCTTGGCACAAGTCAAAACAAGAATTAAACTGTCCCACACGGAGAGCCTGTTCATGTTCATGTTCTGACATGCATATTGTACACAAGCTATAGAACCATAAAATACTCCATAATCCATATGCTTACATGAGATTAGCTAATATCAAGTGAATAATTCTAATCAAGTCTCATTAATTTGTTGAAATACTGATAATTGAAACTTTAAGGTATAATTGATGTAGGTGAGGGTTATTTCAATTCTTTTTTGTTTGCTAATCTCAAGTTTAGACATAAAGAGGCACAATATTTTGACTACCAAATTTGATTTTTAACATGTTGACAAAATCGACACACCCTAATGTGCATGCTTATTATTATATACAATACAATTTGAATTATAGTAGTGAAAAGGGAGTAAAAATTGTATAACTCCCTTCTTTTCTCTTTCCCAGGACAATAATCATAATTTAAGTAATATGGGAGAAGAATTTTTGTAATACTGTAGTGCTGAAAAAAGAGAGTAAAAATTGTATAACCTCCCTTTTCCTTTCCACAGAACGAATGGTTTAAGTGTTCATCAATGAATTTTGGTCGAAGTATCCCAGCAGTTGTTGCCTCAAATTCTCTGTTATATGTCATAGGCGGTAACCGTAAAAATGAATTCCTTGGACTCCTTGAACTGGTAAGGAAGGAAGAATGGAAATGGAAGAATGAAAGAATGAATTATGATTAACATATTATTTACATTTTAACCTCAAACAATTTTTTTTTTTTAGGAATCTGTCGCTAATGTGGAATATTTCAACCCTAAGAATAATGAGTGGATGAACTGTACATCACTCCCCGAGAGTCGGTCTAATGCTAGAGCAGTCTTAATTTGACTCCCTTCGACATCCCCAATCAAGAAACCTTCCTTCAAGACTGACATTGTCTCCATATTTAATCCATTTAAAATAAAAAAAAGCTTGCTTCCTATCTTTTTAACTTACCTAACATGAAATTTGAAAGTATCCTTATGGATCACTTATGTATCAATGGTACCATTGTTTAATTTTGCATTTTGCTGAATAAAGAGCTGACCCAGGCTGCCTAACCAGCCAGGATGAGTATGTGTAAGTAAACAAACCCAATGGGCCAGGATGAGTATGTAAAAAAAAAAAAAAAAAAAAATGGGAGAGTCAATGGTACCATTGCTTAATTTCGTTGAGTTGAACAAACAGAGCTGAATATTATTACTTTTTTGTCGGATGCTCAGAAATGATGGGGAGTAGTGTAACCCAATTGTACAAATAATTTTTTTTATTTTTTTTTTTATTTTACATACATGTAATCCATCAATTTCTTCTTTTTCCCTTCCTTGGGTTCTAGGCGATATACTTTGGACGACGGTTCCTCCTCTTCTCACACTATTCCCCTTCCTCCTCTTCTTCTTTCACTACATCAGGAAAATCTACATCGAAAACTAATTTATCCTTCTCCTCCTCTTCCTCTGTAAGTTCTAATTTAATCTCTTTAGGTTGTAGCCTATTTACTTCGAACAGGGATAGATCATCGAACTTGCATTCGTCCCATTCCTCCTCTTCTTTCACTACTACATCAGGAAAATCTACATCGAAAACTAATTTATCCTCCTCCAATACTCCATCATCAGGTAGCTTACAATTATCGTCTTCGTCGTTGGTATTCTTCTTCTCGTCGTCCTCATCCTCTGGTGGTGGTGGTGGTGGTGGTGGCGGTGGTGGTGGTGGGGATATGTGTTTTTTTCTGTGTTTAACCAGGCTATTCGGCCAATAATATTTTTTAGTACAGAATTCACATTCAAAAGTTTTCTTTGAGCTGTGACGCAACTGGTGATAGCGAAGGTTGTTTGGATTACTTAAAACCTTGCCACATACGTTACAGCGAAACTTTGCTTCTTTTTCTTGTGTGTGTGTTTTTCTGTGTTTATTGAGGGTAGTCTCGTAATGGTTGCGATTCAGGGCTTGTTCGAGAAACTTTTTTTTCTTGTCGTTGTCGAGATAAATCTTCTGCAGTAACTTCGATCTCGTCAATTCGTCCATAATATTAGCAAATTGATAACAGCAGCAGCGGCGGCGGGGACAAAGGCAGGTACTTTTTTTTTACCAGCCAGAAGGTACCGTGGTAGTTTATATTTCACAGAAGCCGGGCCCAGGCTACGGACCGATACCCTCGAGGGCGAAGTACAGACTTAAGTAGAGGACGGAAACACCAAACACCAATATCATCAGGTAGCTTACAATTGTCGTTGTTGTTATCCTTCTTCTCGTTGGCAATAATCTTCTTCTCTGGTGGTGGTGGTGGTGAAATGTGTGTTTTTTTGTGCCGAACAAGGCTACGTGGCCAATAATATTTCTTGTTACATAGCTCACATTTAAAAGTTTTTTATCTGCTATGACGCAAATGGTGATAGCGAAGGCTTCTTGTACTACTTAAAATCTTGCCACATAGGTTACAGCGAAACTTAGGTGTGGATATAATGTGTTTATTTTTTGTGGCGAACCAAGCAATTCCGCCAATAAAATTTCTTGTCGCAGAACTCACATTCAAAAGTTTTCTTTGAGCTGCTGTGACGCAACTGGTGATAGAGAAGGTTGCTTATATTACTTAAAATCTTGCCACATACGTTACAGCTAAACTTTGCTTCCTGTGTGTGTGTTTTTCTATGGTTTTTCAGGGCAGATGGTCCATAGTATCTCTTCTCACAAAACTTACATTTAAAAGTTTTCTCTACGTTGTGGGTCAACCGATGTGCGCGAAGGTTCCTTTCATTACATAAAATCCTGTCACATATGTAACAACGAAATTTTGCCACCTTCTGTTTGTGTGTTTTTTCTTTGTGTTCTTTCTTTGGTTGCGATTCAGGGCTGGAACTGGACATGTTGAGTCTTTTTTGTCGTTAATCTTCTGCAGTAACCTCGTCAAATCTCGTCGATCTCGTCAAACTAGCCAGTGGGTACAATGGTAGTTTATTTGTTAATCAACAAAAAAGCTAGGCCCAGGTTCCCGATATCCTCGAGGCGAAGTACAGACACAGACTATTTGTTAATCAACAAAAAAGCTAGGCCCAGGTTACCGATATCCTCGAGGCGAAGTACAGACACAGACTAAGTAGATCCTGTCTAGACAGACCTTTTTTAAAGACGGAGTATAAATTCACTATGGAGCAACTCGAATTTTTTTTTTTTTTTTGTCGGTGACGCATAAAAGGTGATAGACAGCCCCTCAGATAGCTCTCATAACGAAAACTGGATATTAATTCCAATATAGCAGTACAGTACAAGAGTTAACAGACGGTCCTCAGGCAGCATCTGTTAAAATTATTATATACATACACACTGCATACGAGGGAAATTAACTGGCAACTTGAGCAACTTGAGCATTCCAATTACCACGCTTAACTTACCAAGAATAAAGAATAGTCTATTTCTTATTTTAAAAGTGTTTTAATTTTAATTTTAATATTTGACGGATGACAATATACAGTCAGCCTAACTTAAGACTCCAAAGCCATTAAAGCCATTCTTTGCCAACCAAATCATAACTTCTATTTTCTTCATTTTTTTATTTTCTATTTCTTCTTTTAATTCTCCTTCTCAATTATCTTCTTCCTCCTCCTCTTCTTCCTCTTCATAATTATCTTCTATTTTCTTCTCTGCAGCATCTATCTCCTTCCCTTCATTATTCTCCTTCCTCTCATCTATCTCCATCTTCGTTGTTGTCGTCTTTAATTTCTATTTCTTCACGGAGTTGTATATGGGTACATTTTTATGGGTACATTTTTTATTATTTTGGGTACATTTCTTATTGTTTTTACATAGTTTATACTGTTACCAGTACTTTTATACTCTGTTAGTGATTAAATAGTAAATAAAAAATATAGTATAGATTCCATTCCTCCTTTCATCAGGAAACCCTCGATTTTAGGCGATTTACATTATAACTCGCGTTTTCATACTCAAATTTTTAAAAACACGTTGGGGTTGTGTGGAGGAGAAGTTCAGAATAAATGATTGCTGCCAAATATGGTGGGTGTCTTGTACTTCCTCTTCCTCTTTGAGTTGAGTTGTAGCAGATTTAATTCAGACAGGGGTACATCATTGAACTCGTATTCCTCCTCCACATCAAGATGATCTATTTCTCCTTAAGTTTAGGTTGTAGTTTAATTTCATCTTCCCCCTTCTCCTTAATTTCATTTTCCTCCTTCTCCTCTTCCTGTTGTGGTTTACCCTCACTCCTCGGTGGCATTCTCCTTGCGTCCTCGTCCTCTGGTAATGGTGGTTGGGATATGTATGTTCTAGTGCAACCCAGGCTGTGTCGATCCAGGTTATTCTGCCAATAATAATTAGCGTTTACATCTAAATAACCCATTGTGACGTAACTAGTGATGAAGGTTGCTTGTATTACTTAAAATCTTCGCCACTACATACGTTACAACTGTTACCGGAGGACTCAAGGAGCTGACTACTACTGGCTGTAGAGAAAGGATCTTTAAGTAGGTAGTACACAGCAGCCTTCGGTATCACCAGTTGCATCATAGCTCAAAAGAAATATTTTTACCAATGTAATATTTCTATATTATTGGGTGGGTAGAAAAATATTAGGGTACTAATTAACAAGAAATAAAAAAATCTCGAGTCAGGCGAGTCCACCAAAGAAACACAAATACTCAAATTTTTTTTTTTTTTGTCGTGGTAGCTCTTCTATAGGATAGCAGTAACATTGTAGTGACATTGCCATGCTTAACTTACCAAGGATAAAGAATAATCTATTTCTTATTTTAAGGAAG
>NW_024722429.1:0-12824 GCF_018991925.1 Homarus americanus | reverse complement strand
AGAGAGAGAGAGAGAGAGAGAGAGAGAGAGAGGAGGTGACAATTATGAAGATTAGAAATAAGAAAGCAGGTGGTAAATGAGGGAGACAGCGAGGGGAGATGAACGTGTAATAGGAGGAAGAGGGGAAGGAGGAGGGGAGAGAAGTAATAAAGAAGAGGGGGAGAAGGAAGAAGAAGAAGAAGAAGAAGAAGGGAAGACAGACACAGTAGAGATAAGAGAGAGAGAGAAAGAGAGAGAGAGAGAGAGGTTAGGTTAGGTTTCTCTCCCCTTCCCTACCTCTCCCTCCTCCCTTCGTCATTATTCACTCTCGTCTCTCTCTTTCCTTTGTTCTTCCGTCTCTTGCTTTCCATAATTTGACACACACACACACACACACACACACACACACACACACACACACACACATATCAACATTACCATCAATCACCACCATCAACATCACCATCTACCACCATCCACCACCATCAACATTACCAACACCACCATCAACATTACCACCAACCACCATCCACCACCCCACCAACCACCATCCACCACCAATTAATCCACCACCACCAACCACCATCCACCACCACCAACCACCATCCACCACCACCAACCACCATCCACCACCACCAACCACCATCCACCACCACCAACCACCATCCACCACCACCACAAGTCTTTGCTTTCTAAACTTCCCTCTTATGGTTTCTCTCCCCCACTTTGTTCTCTCATCTCTAGCTTCCTTGAGAATCGATCCATGGCAGTTGTTGTCGAGGGTTCTCTCTCTCGCTCTCTACCAGTAGTGGTGCCCCACAGGGCTCTGTTCTTTCACCAACTCTCTTCCTTCTTCTTATCAATGATTTACTTCACACTACAACTAATTCTATCCATTCTTACGCTGATGATTCTACTCTTCACTCTTCTTCACATTTTCTCCTTCCTCCTAACTCTCAAACTAGATCTATTTCTAGAGCTGATACAATTACTTCTATCAACGCGGATCTGTGCAGCATCTCCTAATGGGGCGGTAGAAACTTGGTTAAATTCAAGAGTAATAAAACTCAGTATTTACCAATTCTAAAACAGATATACTAGGCCTCACCATTTCCTCTAATATGTCATGGAAGCCACACATCCTCAACATTGCTAAAGCTGCCTCCCAAAAGCTGTGAATGCTGTACAGATGCCGTAGCTACTTCACTCCTGAGCAGTTGCTTCAAGTATATAAGGGATTCATTCGTCCTAACTTGGAGTACTGCTCTCATATCTGGGGTGGCTCTTCAACTGTTAGATAGGGTGGAATCAAAGGCATTTCGTCTTATTAACTCTCCTCCTTTAGTCGACAATCTCTCTTCCCTTTCTCTTCACCACAATGTTGCTTCACTCTCTCTCTTACAGGTACTTTAACGGGCAATGTTCGGTGGACTTGGCATCCTGTGTACCGCCGGCAAGGCCGTGGGCTCGTAACACTCGTCTTGCCCGCGGTGCACACCGTTTCTCTGTGGATGTCGGTCACACTATAATAACCCGTTACAGTACCTCCTTCTTTCCTCACACAGCCAAACTGTGGAATGCTCTGCCTTCTTCTGTGTTTCCATGCTCTTACAATCTGTCTCACTTAAAAAGGATGGCTTTCCGGCATCTTCGTGGTGTAACCATCAACCACCACCCAACCAGCACCATCAACCACCATTCACCCAACCAACAACCACCATCGCAATCACCATCAACATAACCAACCACCATCCAAACAGCACCATCAACCACAATTCACCCAACCAACAACCACCATCAACACCAACATACAACCACCACTATCAACCACCATCCAACCAGCACCATCAACCACCACCAGCAAGTGCCAGAGGGTACGAGGCAGACTCCGTACCCGTGTCTTCAGCTGTAGGGAGCTGAAATTATCTACAAAGTTGCACGTATATCGAGCAGTGGTCCTCCCCACCCTGCTATATGGCAGCGAGACATGGGTCACATACAGGAGGCACCTCGAGGCACTTGAAAACTTTCACCAACGTTGTCTACGTTCCATCCTCCGAGTTCGCTGGGAAGACAAGAGAACAAATGCCAGTATTCTTGCTGACACCAACTGTAGGAGCATCGAGGCTCCCATTACCCATGAACAACTACGCTGGACTGGCCATGTTACCCACATGGACGACAGTAGACTGCCAAAGCAGCTACTTTACAGTCACCTACGAATAGTAAACGTAACGCTGGCGGCCAACTGAAAAGGTATAAGGATAGTCTTAAGACAAACCTGAAAAGGTGCCAAATGGACCCCCTCACCTGGGAGACGATTACTGCACACTGTAACGCTTGGAGGAGCACCACACGAGAAGGTGTCAATACTTTTGCCGGAAAGACGCTGCTGCCGCCGCCCCTCCCGCACTAGATGCAGCCCTCCACACGTCAGCCTCGATTACCAGTGACGGCAAAGTAGTAGTGTGTGTGTATATGTGTGTGTGTGTGTACAGTAGATGACAGCAGCTACACACACATCAACGTAACCTAACCTAACCTACCCATAATTATAACACCCAAACATTTAAAACATTATGTAACAACCCTGAACCATATGAGAACAAAGTGGAACAATGAACACAATGAGCACTTCAGGTGAACAATGAACACTTCCTTATGTACTTTGAACATGAGGAGCCGAGGACAATGCTGGGCAGGTGAGAGGAAGGACATAATTAAGGTGTGCCGTATGTGAGTCTGGTCGGTCAAGGTTATATACAAATAGACCTACATACACACACAAACACCTCCAGTACATACATAAACACACACACATACGCACATACATATACAAACACCTACATACACATCATCAGAACGTGTACACATACACATAAACATACATATACACAGGCATATGCACATATGACTGTAAAACATGAATCTATACATATATATATATATATATATATATATATATATATATATATATATATATATATATATATATATATATATATATATATATATATATATATATATATATATATATATATCGTAGAGAAGGTGACCTGACCTGGCTAGTCACGTCACCACCTTCTTAAGCTCCTCTACGTGTTGGTGTGGGATTAGTGGATGTCATCTTATGAGACCTGACTCATGTTTTTTAGGTCACCCTGTATATTTATTTCTGTCCTCCTGTAATCCAGTTGCCTTCTGAAGAGGTCTTAGTCAAAGACGAAAGTTAAGGTGCCCGTTGTTTCCATTTCTTCTTTCCCGTGTGATTTTATATATATATATATATATATATATATATATATATATATATATATATATATATATATATATATATATATATATATATATGGTAGCAGGTTCATTCGCTAAGTCACGGTAGACGCCATCTCTCAGGAGGCTCCACATTACTAATTAATTGTTCAATTTCAAAACTTCTTTCTTTCCATCAATAGTTCATTAACGGTGTATGGTTCCACGCGTTTTTCTGGGTACTACAACGGTACACAGTAAATTATATATTTTTTTACATTAATCTGTTATTATTTTATTGTCTAATCATCACTACATATAACACCATCCATCATCACTATTAAGCAACATCATCCATCATCACTACATATAACACCACCCATCATCAATACTACATATAACACCACCCATCATCAATACAGATCGGTAAAGAAGTGTTTCCAAGATTCTTCCGTACAACAGACACAAACAGACATATATATAAAGGTTTTATTTTATATATATATATATATATATATATATATATATATATATATATATATATATATATATATATATATATATATATGCAAGTAAATCACTGAAAAGGTGATCCAGGTATATGCTGATAACCACAAGGAAACAAGAAAACACGAAGTTCCCAAGCGCTTTCGTGTAATTCACATCTTCAGGGGTGAGTACAGACTAAGGAGTAATACTTGACAAGGCTAATATATACAGTAGAGGAGAGTGAGATCAAGTACCTAGGGTACCGTAGGTGTCCACAATAGTTCGGTCATTAGGCAGTGACCCTTACTAATCGTCATAAGCACAGCAGGTGTCCTTAGTCAGGTCATAGGGGTAAGATGACCCAACCTTCTCACCTGGTTACAAATCTTCTTAATTACATAATTATCCAGTTTGTACAAACCATTACTCAAATTCAGTTGACGAATTCGTTATGGTTAATGAGACTGGATTCTAAAATGTTCCTTCTGACAATTGAATTACAAGGTAATACTGAGGAGGCATTATCCCAGTCAGTGCCTATGACCATTATCAGTCTTGTTATCATTATTATAACCATTAATATTTTATTTTACTTTTTATTATAAATTTTATTTACTATGAATTATTATTATTATTATTATTATTATTATTATTATTATTATTATTACATTTTCGCCCCCCAGGCCCCGATGTGGGTCAGTGACCTGTGCCCGGGTGGACTAATCCCCGTAAAAAAAAAGAATAAAAAACAAGTGTGAACCCCATCCTAAGCTCAGAATTAACATCCCAGATAATCTTAAACTGCACTTCAAGGCCTACATCCACAGATGGTATGCTGGATATACACCTGGGTTAGTGGATGAATTTTGCTGTGCTCTTGTAAATGTCATTACCACATTATACCACCTGGGTTAAGTCAAGGAGGAAGGGGGGCAGCACTAAACCACCTCTGTGGACACATGACCCCATCCTCACCTAAGAAGGAGAGAAGGTACAACAGCTTGCCAACACTTATAAGCAAAATAAAACTAGTGATAACCTCTTGGCATTCCTCAAAGCTAACAGAGCATTTAGTGAACTCAAAGGTCAGGTGAGAAACACCTATTGGGAACAATTCTTACAGGGGATTAATAGAACAACCACTCTAGCAGAAGTGTGGAACAAAATTAGAGCCATTACCAAGTCACCCACCCCAGTCCAGCTTCATCACAGCCCTGCAGAATATGCTGACATGCTATTAGACCAATGGTCTAGTGTGTCATGAATCACTTCCCTGCCTCCTGACATACAGCAATACCTTAACACCTCACACATTAATAGGGGTTTCAATATTGAAATAGCCTGTTCCTCACCAGACCTTACCGATCAGTTTCCTATAACGCACCACGAACTAACAACAGCATTAATAAAAGGTAAATCATCCTGCCCTGGTGAGGATGGCATAACCTATAACACCCTGAGATTGTTAAATGAGGTCCCTAACCATCCACTGCTTGACCTGTATCAAATGAGCCTCACACAGGGTATTCTGCCTAAGACACGGACTCAAGGAAACATAGTACCAATCCCTAAAGCTAACTCTCCAAACTTCAGGCCCATTTCACTCACATCCTGTATGTGTAAAGTCCTTGAATGAGTTGTTCTAAACCGTCTCATGTTTCAAGTCAAAGACAAACTGGCCCCTAATCTGTACGGGTTCATGCCCGGGCACAGTACACAGACATGCTTTACAGAATATCTTGTTCACTCAAAAGATAAAACACAAACAGCCTTCATAGACCTTAAATCAGCCTTTGATGTAGCTAATACACACATTATACTTGAGCAACTAGCTAATTTTGGCATCCAAGGTAACCTCCTGACATGGATAAAGGGTTATCTGGTTGAGATGTCGACTGTCCTGCTCTCTCCTTAGGTCTGCTTTGCTTTACCTCAGGGGAACGAGAGCATCGGCCCCAAAGCCGACAACAGCTGCAGATATTGACTACGAGGCAACAGTCACTGAATGCCGCATAGATCTGCAGCTCAACTAAGTTAACACAGATAGGATAGCTTCTTATGTATTAGGATATTTAATATTAAGGTAATTAAATGGTGGCGAAGGTGTGGCTATTGGGGGAGGCTGGAGGCCATTTATGAAAAGAAGAAAAAAGTAGTAGTAGTAGTAGTAGGCAACGAGAGCTTCTGCCCCTACTCCGACAACAGCTGCAGATATTGACTATGAGGCGACTGTCACTGAATGCTGCATAGATCTGCGGCTCAACTAATTTAACACAGATAGGATAGCTTCTTATGTATTAGGATATTTAATATTAAGGTAAATAAATGGTGGCGAAGGTGTGGCTATTGGGGGAGGCTGGAGGCCACTTTAAAAAAAATGTAGTAGTAGTAGTAGTAGTAGTAGTAGTGTCGTGATAGTAGTACAGGTGATTCAAATGTTACGTTACGTATAGATTACATTTATTACACATAAATTACATAACACATATACAGACTTTACAACAGATGCACAAAATGTGTGTTAATGATGAGTAATGAAGACACACCAGGGCCTTGTGGGACACACCAGGGCCTTGTGGGACACACCAGGGCCTTGTGGGACACACCAGGGCCTTGTGGGACACACCAGGGCCTTGTGGGACACACCAGTATTACCAACTGTTGGAGGCAAGAAAGGTTCCAACACTGTCACTTCTTACGAGAGTCATGTAGTAGTAGTAGTGTCGTGGTGGTAGTGTACGCCGAACCTCCTTATGAGAAGGTGAGGCTATCACGTGCTGCTCTACAGGGCCACGGCTCTACAGGGCCACGGCTCAACAGGCCACGGCTCAACAGGCCACGGCTCAACAGGCCACGGCTCAACAGGCCACGGCTCTACAGGGCCACGGCTCAACAGGCCACGGCTCAACAGGCCACGGCTCAACAGGCCACGGCTCAACAGGCCACGGCTCAACAATGTTCACGCAGTTTCATCGTCAGTAACTGTGAGCGGAATTTTCTGCCATCCATTTATAAATAAAGATGTTTTTTCTCATAGTCGAGAGCACCGCGGTAGTGCTTGAGAAAGTTACTTCCCATTATAAGGTCGAAGGTCCTCATGTCTCTGAACTTTATATTATGAGCCGTGAAGAAGGTTGACCCCTGCATGTGGATCTGGACGTTGCTCGGGTTCACGCCCCACATCTGAAGGTCTTGAGCGATGCGGGTGGAGAGGATAAAGTCAGACCCACCTGACTCTATCTTCATTTTCATGCGGGGACCCTCGAATGACGGGGTAAAATACGTGTTGACATAGAGATACTGTGACACAGGAACAACCTGCCTCTTACAGTACCCCGGTCTGTTGTCCCTGATGTACAGCTATGACTACGGCCGCCATCTCTGGATGGTGCGAGTCTTTTCTAGCAGGGAACTGCCGATCTTGTTTTCACTACCATCATACTTTGGAGGCAACACACGCGCCCTGCAGGTTATTTAGATACCGTGCTAAAACTTTATCGCCACATTATTAGTGTAACCAACCCGCATCCGCTGGTACCTTAGACTGGACTCATACATGGGTTGTCGGGTCCACCGACACTGTCGACCGAGGATACCGACACTGAGGGCGGACTCGTGGGTCAGGTCCAACTTGCCCATCCCAGAGTCTACCAGCAACTGACAAGATTCCTAGTTGATGGTGGCGTTAAGGTGCTGTGAGTCGGTCAAGCAGACACGAATAGTTTTCATTTCACAAACGGGGAAGTTACTGGTCTGAGGCGCAGGATCCAGATAAAACCTAACGGTGTTCTTGGGGAGGTCCTCTAGTTCCCAACACCATCTACGGATACAAGGGCCACATGTAAAAAAGTCTTTAATTTTAGAGAAACAGCTTTACTTAGCCAACCTTGCACTCCGACGAACACCTGGTGCCGGAACAACACGGGAGCGAAGGCCCAATGGACCGCGCTGTGTCTTACGGGGGAACTTCATAGCTTTAGTTACTTCTCTCGTAAACTATAATGTTTGGCTTACTCTAACGACTTAACACTTGAATATTTATAGTAAGAGCTATGTGTGTGTGTGTGTGTACAGTAGTAGTAGTAGTAGTGAAGATGTGTGAAGTAGTAGTAGTTCGTATTAGTAGTGAAGATGTGTGGTAGTAGTAGTAGTAGTCTCGTGGTAGTAGTGAAGATGTGTGGTGGTATTAGTAGTAGTCTCGTGGTAGTAGTGAAGGTGTGTGGTAGTAGTAATAGTAGTCTCGTGATAGTAGTGAAGATGTGTGGTAGTAGTAGTAGTCTCGTGATAGTAGTGAAGATGTGTGGTAGTAGTAGTAGTCTCGTGATAGTAGTGAAGATGTGTGGTAGTAGTAGTAGTCTCGTGATAGTAGTGAAGATGTGTGGTAGTAGTAGTCGTGATATTAGTGAGTAGTAGTAGTAGTAGTAGTAGTAGTAGAAAGTGAAGATGTAGTAGTCTGTCTTTCTCTCTCCTTCGGCCGGCTTTGCTCTGCCTCAGGGGAACGAGAGCTTCTGCCCCTACTCCGACAACTGCTGCAGATATTGACTATGAGGCTACAGTCACTGAATGCCGCATAGATCTGCGGCTCAACTAATTTAACACAGATAGGATAGCTTCTTATGTATTAGGATATTTAACATTAAGGTAAATAAATGGTGGCGAAGGTGTGGCTATTGGGGGAGGCTGGAGGCCACGTTTTAAAAAAATAGTATTAGGATAGTTAATTTTAAGGTTATAAAATAGTGGCGTGATTAACAAGTTTCGTTACCCAGAAAATAGACTATATTTATTTCACATAACTTACATAACACATAAGCAAACATTACAGAACAAGAATATTCCATGTGTGTGCTTCAAATTAATGATTATCATTGAAGAGACAACACTACTGGTCTTGAGGGACACACCGAGGCCTTGAGGGACACACCAGGGCATACTGGGCCACGACTCAACGGTCTCACAGTTTCATCGTCCGTAAGTGTGAGCGGACTTTTCTGTCAGATGTTTGCAAATAGAGATCTTTTTTCTCATAGTCGAGAGCACAGCGGTAGTTCCTGAGGAATTCATGACCTATTATAAAGTCAAAGGTGCTCATGTCTCTCACCTTTATGTTCTCAGCCCTCAAGAAGGTTGACCCTTTCATATGGATCTCGACGTTGCTGGGGTTCACGCCCCACGATTCAAGATCTTCAGCGACGTGGGTGGCGACAATAAAGTCAGGCTCACCTGACTCTATCTTTATTTTCATTCGGGGACCCTCGCATGACGGGGTAAAATATGCGTTGGCATAGAGATACTGTGCCGCAGGAATAAATTGTCTCTTCCAGTATCCTGGCTTATTGTCCCTGATGTACAGTTCAGATTCTGGCTGCCATCTCTGGATGGTGCGAGTCTTTTGCAGGAGTGAACTGCCGATCTTGTTTTCAAAATTCTTACACGTTGAAGGGAGCACACGCGCTCTGCAGGTTATTTTGATGTCGTGGTTGAACTATATCTCAACATTATTAGCGCGACCAACCCGCATCTTCTGGTACTTTAGACCAGATTCATACACGGGCTGTCGTCGCCACCGACACTGTCGACCAAGGACTCCGACGCTGAGGGCAGACTCGTGGTTAAGGTCCACCATGCCCACCCCGGAGTCCACCAGGAACTGACAAGGCTCCTCGTTGATAGTGGTTGAAACGTGCTGTGATTCCGTCAAGCAGACAGGGATAGTGTCTATATCGCAAACGGGGAAGTCACAGGTTTGAGGCGCAGGATCAATATATAACCTAAAGGTGTTATCGGGGAGGTCCTCTAGTTCCCAGCACCACCTACGGACACATGGGCCACAACTCATTAAGTCCTTAAGGAACCAAAAGGGTCCTTTGTTCGCCAACCTTGCACTCCTACGAACACCAGCTGGAGGCACCACACGGGAGCGAAGGTGAATTGCTCCGCGCTCTGTCTTGCGGGGGAACTTCATAATGTTTTTTATGCTTCTCGTAAACTATACTGTTAGGTCTAGTTTAACGAGATTAACACTTGAATATTTATAGTAAGAGGCATGTGTATGTGTGTGTGTGTGTGTGTGCACAGTAGTAGTAGTAGTATCGTGATAGTAGTGAATATGTGCGTGGTAGTAGTTGTAGTAGTAGTAGTAGTCTCGTGGTAGTAGTGAAGATGTGTGTGGTAGTAATAGAAGTAGTAGTAGTGGCAGTAGTAGTAGTCTCGTGATAGTAGTTAAGATGTGTGTGGTAGTAGTATTAGTCTCGTGGTTGTAGTGAAGAAGATGTATGTGGTAGTAGTAGGAGTATTAGTAGTGGCAGTAGTAGTAGTCTCGTGATAGTAGTTAAGATGTGTGTGGTAGTAGTAGTATTAGTCTCGTGGATGTAGTGAAGATGTGTGTGCGTGTATAGTAGTAATAGTAGTAGTCACGTAGTGGTAGTAAAGATGTGTGTAATAGTAGTAGTAGTAGTAGTAGTAGTAGTAGTAGTGAAGATGTGTGTGTAGTAGTCTGTCTTTCTCTCTCCTTCGGCCGGCTTTGCTCTGCCTCAGGGGAACGAGAGCTTCTGCCCCTACTCCGACAACTGCTGCAGATATTGACTATGAGGCTACAGTCACTGAATGCCGCATAGATCTGCGGCTCAACTAATTTAACACAGATAGGATAGCTTCTTATGTATTAGGATATTTAACATTAAGGTAAATAAATGGTGGCGAAGGTGTGGCTATTGGGGGAGGCTGGAGGCCACGTTTTAAAAAAATAGTATTAGGATAGTTAATTTTAAGGTTATAAAATAGTGGCGTGATTAACAAGTTTCGTTACCCAGAAAATAGACTATATTTATTTCACATAACTTACATAACACATAAGCAAACATTACAGAACAAGAATATTCCATGTGTGTGCTTCAAATTAATGATTATCATTGAAGACACAACACTACTGGCCTTGAGGGACACACCGAGGCCTTGAGGGACACACCAGGGCATACTGGGCCACGACTCAACGGTCTCACAGTTTCATCGTCCGTAAGTGTGAGCGGACTTTTCTGTCAGATGTTTGCAAATAGAGATCTTTTTTCTCATAGTCGAGAGCACAGCGGTAGTTCCTGAGGAATTCATGACCTATTATAAAGTCAAAGGTGCTCATGTCTCTCACCTTTATGTTCTCAGCCCTCAAGAAGGTTGACCCTTTCATGTGGATCTCGACGTTGCTGGGGTTCACGCCCCACGATTCAAGATTTTTAGCGACGTGGGTGGCGACAATAAAGTCAGGCTCACCTGACTCTATCTTTATTTTCATTCGGGGACCCTCGCATGACGGGGTGAAAAATGCGTTGGCATAGAGATACTGTGACGCAGGAATAACTTGTCTCTTCCAGTATCCTGGCTCATTGTCCCTGATGTACAGTTCAGATTCTGGCTGCCATCTCTGGATGGTGCGAGTCTTTTGCAGGAGTGAACTGCCGATCTTGTTTTCATAACCCTTAGACGTTGAAGGGAGCACACGCGCTCTGCAGGTTATTTTGATGTCGTGGTTGAACTATATCTCAACATTATTAGTGCAACCAACCCGCATCTTCTGGTACTTTAGACCAGATTCATACACGGGCTTTCGTCTCCATCGACACTGTCGACCAAGGACTCCGACGCTGAGGGCAGACTCGTGAGTAAGGTCCACCTTGCCCACCCCGGAGTCCACCAGGAACTGACAAGGCTCCTCGTTGATAGTGGTTGAAACGTGCTGTGAATCCGTCAAGCAGACAGGGATAGTGTCTGTATCGCAAACGGGGAAGTCACAGGTTTGAGGCGCAGGATCAATATATAACCTAAAGGTGTTATCGGGGAGGTCCTCTAGTTCCCAGCACCACCTACGGACACATGGGCCACAACTCATTAAGTCCTTAAGGAACCAAAAGGGTCCTTTGTTCGCCAACCTTGCACTCCTACGAACACCAGCTGGCGGCACCACACGGGAGCGAAGGTGAATGGGTTCTGCGCTCTGTCTTGCGGGGGAACTTCATAATGTTTTTTATGCTTCTCGTAAACTATACTGTTAGGTCTAGTTTAACGAGATTAACACTTGAATATTTATAGTAAGAGGTATGTGTGTGTGTGTGTGTGTGTGTGCACAGTAGTAGTAGTAGTATCGTGATAGTAGTGAATATGTGCGTGGTAGTAGTTGTAGTAGTAGTAGTAGTCTCGTGGTAGTAGTGAAGATGTGTGTGGTAGTAATAGAAGTAGTAGTAGTGGCAGTAGTAGTAGTCTCGTGATAGTAGTTAAGATGTGTGTGGTAGTAGTATTAGTCTCGTGGTTGTAGTGAAGATGTATGTGGTAGTAGTAGGAGTATTAGTAGTGGCAGTAGTAGTAGTCTCGTGATAGTAGTTAAGATGTGTGTGGTAGTAGTAGTATTAGTCTCGTGGATGTAGTGAAGATGTGTGTGCGTGTATAGTAGTAATAGTAGTAGTCACGTAGTGGTAGTAAAGATGTGTGTAATAGTAGTAGTAGTAGTAGTAGTAGTAGTAGTAGTGAAGATGTGTGTGTAGTAGTCTGTCTTTCTCTCTCCTTCGGTCGGCTTTGCTCTGCCTCAGGGGAACGAGAGCTTCTGCCCCTACTCCGACAACTGCTGCAGATATTGACTATGAGGCTACATTCACTGAATGCCGCATAGATCTGCGGCTCAACTAATTTAACACAGATAGGATAGCTTCTTATGTATTAGGATATTTAACATTAAGGTAAATAAATGGTGGCGAAGGTGTGGCTATTGGGGGAGGCTGGAGGCCACGTTTTAAAAAAATAGTATTAGGATAGTTAATTTTAAGGTTATAAAATAGTGGCGTGATTAACAAGTTTCGTTACCCAGAAAATAGACTATATTTATTTCACATAACTTACATAACACATAAGCAAACATTACAGAACAAGAATATTCCATGTGTGTGCTTCAAATTAATGATTATCATTGAAGACACAACACTACTGGCCTTGAAGGACACACCGAGGCCTTGAGGGACACACCAGGGCATACTGGGCCACGACTCAACGGTCTCACAGTTTCATCGTCCGTAAGTGTGAGCGGACTTTTCTGTCAGATGTTTGCAAATAGAGATCTTTTT
>NW_024722428.1:0-30031 GCF_018991925.1 Homarus americanus | reverse complement strand
GGAACGCTAACCTCTGGACCACCAGGATACTAAAAGCAGTCCTAGACTCTGTTAAATTTCACACAAAGCCTGTTCAACGAGCTTATGGAGCCCTGAACCTCTAATGGGGACTACCCTTATCACGTAGGTGGTCAAAGTAACATTTTACAAATTTTGGCTTCGAAACACGAGGATCCATATATATTTCATTAGCCCAATAAAGCACGCGGACTTCTACATACAATCAACACCTCACCCCGCCAGGATTCGAACCGACGGAACACGAGCCAACAACTGTGAATGGGGAATGCTACCTCTGGACCACCAGGATACTTAAAGCAGTCCTAAACTCTGTTATATTTCACACAAAGCCTGTTCAACGAACTTATGGCGCCGCGAACCTCTAATGGGGACTACCCGCATCACGTAGGTGGTCAGAGTAGCGTATTATCAAATCCGGCTTCGAAACACGAGGATCCATATATATTTCATTAGCCCGATAAAGCGTCGGACTTCTACATACAATCAACTCCTCACCCCGCCAAGAATCAAACCCATGGTCCACGAACCCATGAATGTGACCAGGGAACGCTACCTCTGGACCACCAGGATACTAGAAGCAGTCCGAGACTCTGTTATATTTCACACAAAGCCTGTTCAACGAGCTTATGGAGCCGTGAACCTCTAATGGGGACTACCCGTATCACGTAGGTGGTCAAAGTAACATTTTACAAAATCTGGCTTCGAAACACGAGGATCCATATATATTTCATTAGCCCAATAAAGCACGCGGACTTCTACATACAATCAACACCTCACCAAGCCAGCATTCGAACCCACGGCCCACGAGCCCATGACTGTGACCGGGGAACGCTACCTCTGGACCACCAGGATACTAAAAGCAGTTCTAGACTCTGATATATTTCACACAAAGCCTCTTCAACGAGCTTATGGCGCCGTGAACCTCTAATGGGGACTACCGTATCTCGTAGGTGGTCAGAGTAACATTTTACCAAATCCGGATTCGAAATACGAGGATCCATATATATTTCATTAGCCCAATAAAGCACGCGGACTTCTACATACAATCAACACCTCACCCCGCCAGGATTCGAACCCACTGCCCACGAGCCCATGATTGTGACCGGGGACTGCTACCTATGGACCACCAGGAAACTTAAAGCAGTCGTTGACTCTGTTATATTTAACTCAAAGCCTGTTCAACGAGTTTATGGCGCCGTGAACCTCTAATGGGGACTATCCTTATCTTGTAGGTTGTCAGAGTAACATTTTACCAAATCCGGATTCGAAATACGAGGATCCATATATATATCATTAGCCCAATAAAGCACGCGGACTTCTACATACAATCAACACCTCACCCAGCCAGGATTCGAACCCACGGCCCACGAGCCCATGACTGTTATCGGGGAACGCTACCTCTGGACCACTAGGATACTAAAAGCAGTCCTAGGCTCTATTATATTTCACACAAAGCCTGTTCAACGACCTTATGGCGCCGTGAACATTCTAATGGGGACGACCCATATCACGTAGGTGGTCAGAGTAGCGTATTACCAAATCCGGCTTCGAAACACGAGGATCCATATATACTGTATTTCATTAGCCCAATAAAGCACGCGGACTTCTACATACAATCAATACCTCACCCCTACAGGATACGAACCCACGGCCCACGAGCCCATGACTGTTAATGGGGAACGTTACCTCTGGACCACCAGGATAATAAAAGCAGTCCTAGACTCTGTTATATTTCACACAAAGCCTGTTCAACGAGCGTATGGCGCCGTGAACCTCTAATGGGGACTATCCGTATCACGTAGGTGGTCAGAGTAACGTTTGACCAAATCTGGCTTCGAAAAACGAGGATCCATATATATTTCATCAGCCCAATAAAGCACGCGGACTTGTACATACAATCAACGCCTCACCCCACCAGGATTGGAACCCACGGCTCACGAGTCCATGAGTGTGACACGGGGAACGCTACCTCTGGACTACCAGGGTACTAAAAGCATTCCTAGACTCTGTTATATTTCTCACAAAGCCTGTTCAACGAGCTTATGGAGCCGTGAACCTTTAATGGGGACTACCAGTATCACGTAGGTGATCAAAGTAACGTTTTACAAAATCTGGCTTCGAAACTCGAGGATCCATATATATTTCATTAGCCCAATAAACCACGCGGACTTCTACATACAATCAACATCTCACCCCGAAAGGATTCGAACCCACGGCCCACGAGCCCATGACTGTGACCGGGGACTGCTACCTCTGGACCACCAGGATACTAAAAGCAGTCGTAGACTCTGTTATATTTCACTCAAAGCCTGTTCAACAAGCTTATGGCGGCGTGAACCTCTAATGGGGACTACCAGTATCTCGTAGGTGGTCAGAGTAACATTTTACCAAATCCGGATTCGAAACACGAGGATCCATATATATTTCATTAGCCCAATAAAGCACGCGGACTTCTACATACAATCAACACCTCACACCGCCAGGATTCGAACCCATGGCCCACGAGCCCATGACTGTGACCGGGGAACACTACCTCTGGACCACCAGGATACTAAAAGCAGTCCTAGACTCTGTTATATTTCACACAAAGCCTGTTCAACGAGCTAATGGAGCCGTGAACCTCTAATTGGGACTACCCGTATCACGTAGGTGGTCAAAGTAACGTTTTACAAATTCTGGCTTCGAAACACGAGGATCCATATATATTTCATTAGCCCAATAAAGCCCGCGGACTTCTACATACAATCAACACCTCACCCCGCCAGGATTCGAACCGACGGCACACGAGCCAACAACTGTGAACGGGGAATGCTACCTCTGGACCACCAGGATACTTAAAGCAGTCCTAAACTCTGTTATATTTCACACAAAGCCTGTTCAACGAATTTATGGTGCAGTGAACTTCTAATGGGGATTACCCGTATCACGTAGGTGGTCAGAGTAGCGTATTAACAAATCCGGCTTCGAAACACGAGGATCCATATATATTTCATTAGCCCAATAAAGCACGCGGACTTCTACATACAATCAACTCCTCACCCCTCCAGGATTCGAACTCATGGCCCACGAACCCATGATGTGACCAGGGAACGCTCTGGACCACCAGGATACTAAAAGCAGTCCGAGACTCTGTTATATTTCACACAAAGCCTGTTCAACGAGCTTATGGAGCCGTGAACCTCTAATGGGGACTACCCGTATCACGTAGGTGGTCAAAGTAACGTTTTACAAAATCTGGCTTCGAAACACGAGGATCCATATATATTTCATTAGCCCAATAAAGCACGCGGACTTCTACATACAATCAACACCTCACCAAGCCAGCATTCGAACCCACGGCCCACGAGCCCATGACTGTGACCGGGGAACGCTACCTCTGACCACCAGGATACTAAAAGCAGTCCTAAACTCTGTTATATTTCTCACAAAGCCTGTTCAACGAGCTTATGGAGCCGTGAACCTCTAATGGGGACTACCAGTATCACGTAGGTGATCAAAGTAACGTTTTACAAAATCTGGCTTCGAAACTCGAGGATCCATATATATTTCTTTAGCCCAATAAACCACGCGGACTTCTACATACAATCAACACCTCACCCCGAAAGAATTCGAACCCACGGCCCACGAGCCCATGACTGTGACCGGGGGCTGCTACCTCTGGACCACCAGGATACTAAAAGCAGTCGTAGACTCTGTTATATTTCACTCAAAGCCTGTTCAACGAGCTTATGGCGGCGTGAACCTCTAATGGGGACTACCCGTATCTCGTAGGTGGTCAGAGTAACATTTTACCAAATCCGGATTCGAAACACGAGGATCCATATATATTTCATTGGCCCAATAAAGCACGCGGACTTCTACATACAATCAACACCTCACCCCGCCAGGATTCGAACCCATGGCCCACGAGCCCATGACTGTGACCGGGGAATGCTACCTCTGGACCACCACGATACTAAAAGCAGTCCTACACTCTGTTAAATTTCACACAAAGTCTGTTCAACTCGCTTATGGCGTCGTGAACCTCTAATGGGGACTACCCGAATCACTTAGGTGGTTAGAGTAACGTTTTACCAAATCCGGCTTCGAAACACGAGGATCCATATATATTTCATTAGCCCAATAAAGCACGCGGACTTCTACATACATTCAACACCTTACACCGCAAGGATTCGAACCCAAGGCCCACGAGCCCATGACTGTGACCGGGGAACACTACCTCTGGACCACCAGGATACTAAAAGCAGTCCGAGACTCTGTTATATTTCACACAAAGCCTGTTCAACGAGCTTATGGAGCCGTGAACCTCTAATGGGGACTACCCGTATCACGTAGGTGGTCAAAGTAACGTTTTTCAAAATCTGGCTTCGAAACACGAGGATCCATATATATTACATTAGCCCAATAAAGCACGCGGACTTCTACATACAATCAACACCTCACCAAGCCAGCATTCGACCCCACGGCCCACGAGCCCATGACTGTGACCGGGGAACGCTACCTCTGGACCACCAGGATACTAAAAGCAGTCCTAAACTCTGTTATATTTCACACAAAGTCTGTTCAACTCGCTTATGGCGCCGTGAACCTCTAATGAGGACTACCCGAATCACTTAGGTGGTTAGAGTAACGTTTTACCAAATCCAGCTTCGTAACACGAGGATCCATATATATTTCATTAGCCCAATAAAGCACGCGGACTTCTACATACATTCAACACCTCACACTGCAAGGATTCAAACCCAAGGCCCACGAGCCTATGACTGTGACCGGGGAACACTACCTCTGGACCACCAGGATACTAAAAGCAGTCCTAGACTCTGTTATATTTCACACAAAGCCTGTTCAACGAGCTTATGGAGCCGTGAACCTCTAATGGGGACTACCCGTATCACGTAAGTGGTCAGAATAACCTTTTACCAAATTCGGCTTCGAAACACGAGGATCCATATGTATTTCATAAGCCCAATAAAGCACGCGGATTTCTACATACAATGAACACCTCACCCCGCAAGGATTCGAACCGACGGCACACGAGCCAACAACTGTGAACGGGGAATGCTACCTCTGGACCACCAGGATACTTAAAGCAGTCCTAAACTCTGTTATATTTCACACAAAGCCTGTTCAACGAACTTATGGCGCCGCGAACTTCTAATGGGGATTACCCGTATCACGTAGGTGGTCAGAGTAGCGTATTAACAAATCCGGCTTCGAAACACGAGAATCCATATATATTTCATTAGCCCAATAAAGCACGCGGACTTCTACATACAATCAACACCTCACCAAGCCAGCATTCGAACCCACGGCCCACGAGCCCATGACTGTGACCGGGGACAGCTACCTCTGGACCACCAGGATATTAAAAGCAGTCGTAGACTCTGTTATATTTCACTCAAAGATTGTTCAACGAGCTTATGGCGGAGCCGTGAACCTCTAATGGGGATTACCCGTATCACGTAGGTGGTCAGAGTAGCGTATTAACAAATCCGGCTTCGAAACACGAGAATCCATATATATTTCATTAGCCCAATAAAGCACGCGGACTTCTACATACAATCAACACCTCACCAAGCCAGCATTCGAACCCACGGCCCACGAGCCCATGACTGTGACCGGGGACAGCTACCTCTGGACCACCAGGATATTAAAAGCAGTCGTAGACTCTGTTATATTTCACTCAAAGATTGTTCAACGAGCTTATGGCGCCATGAACCTCTAATGGGGACTACCGTAGCTCGTAGGTGGTCAGAGTAACATTTTACCAAATCCGGATTCGAAACACGAGCATCCATATATAATTTATTAGCCCAATAAAGCACGCGGACTTCTAAATACAATCAACACCTCACCCCGCCAGGATTCGAACCCACTGCCCACGAGCCCATGATTGTGAACGGGGACTGCTACCTATGGACCTCCAGGATACTTAAAGCAGTCGTCGACTCTGTTATATTTCACTCGAAGCCTGTTCAACGAGTTTATGGCGCCGTGAACCTCTAATGGGGACTACCCATATCACATAGGTGGTCAGAGTAGCGTATTACCAAATCCGGCTTCGAAACACGAGGATCCATATATACTGTTTTTCATTAGCCCAATAAAGCACGCGGACTTCTACATACAATCAATACCGCACCCCTCCAGGATACGAACCCACGGCCCACGACCCCATGACTGTTAATGGGGAACTTTACCTCTGGACCACCAGGATAATAAAAGCATTCCTAGACTCTGTTATATTTCACACAAAGCCTGTTCAACGAGCGTATGGCGCCGTGAACCTCTAATGGGGACTATCCGTATCACGTAGGTGGTCAGAGTAACGTTTTACCAAATCTGGCTTCGAACCACGAGGATCCATATATATTTCAGCAGCGCCAATAAAGCACGCGGACTTGTACATACAATCAACGCCTCACCCCACAAGGATTGGAACCCACGGCTCACGAGTCCATGAGTGTGACACGGGGAACGCTACCTCTGGACTACCAGGATACTAAAAGCATTCCTAGACTCTGTTATATTTCTCACAAAGCCTGTTCAACGAGCTTATGGAGCCGTGAACCTCTAATGGGGACTACCAGTATCACGTAGGTGGTCAAAGTAACGTTTTACAAAATCTGTCTTCGAAACTCGAGAATCCATATATATATTTCATTAGCCCAATAAACCACGCGGACTTCTAAATACAATCAACACCTCACCCCGAAAGGATTCGAACCCACGGCCCACGAGCCCATGACTGTGACCGGGAACTGCCACCTCTGGACCACCAGGATACTAAAAGCAGTCGTAGACTCTGTTACATTTCACTCAAAGCCTGTTCAACGAGCTTATGGCGGCGTGAACCTCAAATGGGGACTACCCGTATCTCGTAGGTGGTCAGAGTAACATTTTACCAAATCCAGATTCGAAACACGAGGATCCATATATATTTCATTGGCCCAATAAAGCATGCGGACTTCTACATACAATCAACACCTCCACCCCGCCAGGATTCGAACCGACGGCACACGAGCCAACAACTGTGAACGGGGAATGCTACCTCTGGACCACCAGGATACTTAAAGCAGTCCTAAACTCTGTTATATTTCACACAAAGCCTGTTCAACGAACTTATGGCGCCGCGAACTTCTAATGGGGATTGCCCGTATCACGTAGGTGGTCAGAGTAGCGTATTAACAAATCCGGCTTCGAAACACGAGGAACCATATATATTTCATAAGCCCAATAAAGCACGCGTACTTCTACATACAATCAACTCCTCACCCCTCCAGGATTCGAACCCATGGCCCCTGAACCCATGACTGTGACTAGGGAACGTTACCTCTGGACCACCAGGATACTAAAAGCAGTCCGAGACTCTGTTATATTTCACACAAAGCCTGTTCAACGAGCTTATGGAGCCGTGAACCTCTAATGGGGACTACCCGTATCACGTAGGTAGTCAGAGTAACGTTTTACCAAATCTGGCATCGAAACACGAGGATCCATATATATTTCATTAGCCCAATAAAGCTCGGGGACTTCTACATACAATCAACACCTCACCCCACCAGGATTCGAACCCACGGCCCACGAGCCCATGACTGTGACCGGGGAATGTTACCTCTGGACCACCAGGATACTAAAAGCAGTCCTAGACTCTGTTATTTTTCACACAAAGCCTGTTCAACGAGCTTATGGAGCCGCGAACCTCTAATGGGGACTACCCGTATCACGTAGGTGGTCAGAGTAGCGTATTACCAAATCCGGCTTCGAAACACGAGGATCCATATATATTTCATTAGCCCAATAAAGCACGCGAACTTCTACATACAATCAACTCCTCACCCCGCCAGGATTCGAACCCATGGCCCACGAACCCATGACTGTGACCAGGGAGCGTTACCTCTGGACCACCAGGATACTAAAAGCACTCCGAGACTCTGTTATGTTTCACACAAAGCCTGTTCAACGACCTTATGGAGCCGTGAACCTCTAATGGGGACTACCCGTATCACGTAGGTGGTCAAAGTAACGTTTTACAAATTCTGGCTTCGAAACACGAGGATCCATATATATTTCATTAGCCCAATAAAGCACGCGGACTTCTACATACAATCAACACCTCACCCCGCCAGGATTCGAACCGACGGCACACGAGCCAACAACTGTGAACGGGGAATGCTACCTCTGGACCACCAGGATACTTAATGCAGTCCTAAACTCTATTATATTTCACACAAAGCCTGTTCAAGGGACTTATGGCGCCGCGAACTTCTAATGGGGATTACCCGTATCACGTAGGTGGTCAGAGTAGCGTATTAACAAATCCGGCTTCGAAACACGAGGATCCATATATATTTCATTAGCCCAATAAAGCACGCGGACTTCTACATACAATCAACTCCTCACCCCTCCAGGATGCGAACCCATGGCCCACGAACCCATGACTGTGACCAGGGAACGTTACCTCTGGACCACCAGGATACTAAAAGCAGTCCGAGACTCTGTTATATTTCACACAAAGCCTGTTCAACGCGCTTATGGAGCCGTGAACCTCTAATGGGGACTACCCGTATCACGTAGGTGGTCAAAGTAACGTTTTACAAAATCTGGCCTCGAAACACAAGGATCCATATATATTACATTAGCCCAATAAAGCACGCGGACTTCTACATACAATCAACACCTCACCAAGCCAGCATTCGAACCCACGTCCCACGAGCCCATGACTGTGACCGGGGAACGGTACCTCTGGACCACCAGGATACTAAAAGCAGTCCTAGACTCTGTTATATTTCACACAAAGCCTGTTCAACGAGCTTAAGGCACCGTGAACCTCTAATGGGGACTACCCGTATCACGTAGGTGGTCAGAGTAACGTTTTACCAAATCCGGCATCAAAACACGAGGATCCATATATATTTCATTAGCCCAATAAAGCACGCGGACTTCTACATACAATCAACACCTCACCCCGCCAGGATTCGAACCGACGGCACACGAGCCAACAACTGTGAACGGGGAATGCTACCTCTGGACCACCAGGATACTTAATGCAGTCGTAGACTCTGTTATATTTCACTCAAAGACTGTTCGACGAGCTTATGGCGCCGTGAACCTCTAATGGGGACTACCGTATCTTGTAGGTGGTCAGAGTAACATTTTACCAAATCCCGATTCGAAACACGAGGATCCATATATATTTCATTAGCCCAATAAAGCACGCGGACTTCTACATACAATCAACACCTCACTCCGCCAGGATTCGAACCCACTGCCCACGAGCCCATGATTGTGACCGGGGACTGCTACCTATGGACCACCAAGATACTTAAAGCAGTCGTCGACTCTGTTATATTTCACTGAAAGCATGCTCAACGAGTTTATGGCGCCGTGAACCTCTTATGGGGACTACCCATATCACGTAGGTGGTCAGAGTTGCGTATTACCAAATCCGGCTTCGAAACACGAGGATCCATATATACTGTATTTCATTAGCCCAATAAAGCACGCGGACTTCTACATACAATCAATACCTCACCCCTCCAGGATACGAACCCACGGCCCACGAGCCCATGACTGTGACCGGGGAATGCTACCTCTGGACCACCACGATAACAAAGCAGTCCTACACTCTGTTAAATTTCACACAAAGTCTTTTCAACTCGCTTATGGCGCCGTGAACCTCTAATGGAGACTACCCGTATCTCGTAGGTGGTCACAGTAACGTTTTACCAAATCCGGATTCGAAACACGAGGATCCATATATATTTCATTAGCTCAATAAAGCACGCGGACTTCAACATACAATCAACACCTCACCCCACCAGAATTCGAACCGACGGTACACGAGCCAATAACTGTGACCAGGGAATGCTACCTCTGGACCACCAAGATACATAAAGCAGTCCTAAACTGTGTTATATTTCACACAAAGCCTGTTCAACGAACTTATGGCGCCGTGAACCTCTAATGGGGACTACCCGTATCACGTAGGTGGCCAGAGTAACGTTTTACCAAATCCGGCTTCATAACACAAGGATCCATATATATTTCATTAGCCCAATAAAGCACGCGGACTTCTACATACAATCAACACCTCAACCCGCCAGAATTGGAACCCACGGCCCAAAAGCCCATGACTGTGGCATGTGGAACGCTACCTCTGGACCACCAGGATACTAAAAGCAGTCTTAGACTCTGTTAAATTTCACACAAAGTCTGTTCAACGAGCTTATGGTGCCGCGAACCTCTAATGGGGACTACCCGTATCACGTAGGTGGTCAGAGTAGCGTATTACCAAATCCGGCTTCGAAACACGAGGATCCATATATATTTCATTAGCCCAATAAAGCACGCGGACTTCTACATACAATGAACACCTCACCCCGCCAGGATTCGAACCGACGGTACACGAGCCAACAACTGTGACCGGGGAATGCTACCTCTGGACCACCAGGATACTAAAAGCAGTCTTAGACTCTGTTAAATTTCACACAAAGTCTGTTCAACGAGCTTATGGTGCCGCGAACCTCTAATTGGGACTACCCGTATCACGTAGGTGGTCAGAGTAGCGTATTACCAAATCCGGCTTCGAAACACGAGGATCCATATATATTTCATTAGCCCAATAAAGCACGCGGACTTCTACATACAATCAACACCTCACCCCGCCAGGATTCGAACCCACTGCCCACGAGCCCATGATTGTGACCGGGGACTGCTACCTATGGACCCCCAGGATACTTAAAGCAGTCGTCGACTCTGTTATATTTAACTCAAAGCCTGTTCAACGAGTTTTGGCGCCGTGAACCTCTAATGGGGACAACCCGTAACTTGTAGGTGGTCAGAGTAACATTTTACCAAATCCGGATTCGAAATACGAGGATCCATATATATTTCATTAGCCCAATAAAGCACGCGGACTTCTACATATAATCAACACCTCACCCCGCCAGGATTCGAACCCTTGGCCCATGAGCCCATGACTATTATCGGGGAACGCTACCTCTGGACCACTAGGATACTAAAAGCAGTCCTAGACTCTATTATATTTCACACAAAGCCTGTTCAACGAGCTTATGGCGCCGTGAACATTCTAATGGGGACGACCCATATCACGTAGGTGATCAGAGTAGCGTATTACCAAATCCGGCTTCGAAACACGAGGATCCATATATACTGTATTTCATTAGCCCAATAAAGCACGCGGACTTCTACATACAATCAATACCTCACCCCTCCAGGATACGAACCCACGGCCCACGAGCCCATGACTGTTAATGGGGAACGTTACCTCTGGACCACCAGGATAATAAAAGCAGTCCTAGACTCTGTTATATTTCACACAAAGCCTGTTCAACGAGCGTATGGCGCCGTGAACCTCTAATGGGGACTATCCGTATCACGTAGGTGGTAGTACTGTTTTACCAAATCTGGTCGAAACACGAGGATCCATATATATCAGCCCAATAAAGCACGCGGACTTGTACATACAATCAACGCCTCACCCCACCAGGATTGGAACCCACAAGTCTTATGAGTGTGACACGGGGAACGCTACCTCTGGGACACCAGGACAATAAAAGCAGTACTAGACTCTACTATATTTCACACAAAGCCTGTTCAACGAGCTTATGGAGCTGTGGAATTCTAATGGGGACTACCTGATTCACTTAGGTGGTTAGGAGTAACGTTTTACCAAATCCGGCTTCAAAACACGAGGATCCATATATATTTCATTAGCCCAATAAAGCACGCTGGATTTCTACATACAACAACACTCACCCCCGCCAGGATTCGAACCCATGGCCCAATGAGCCCATGACTCTGACCGTGAACATTATTTTCTGACCACCAGATACTAAAAGCAGTCCTAGACTCTGTTATATTTCACACAAAGCCTGTTCAACGAGCTTATGGAGCCGTGAACCTCTAATGGGGACTACCCGTATCACGTAGGTGGTCAGAGTAACCTTTTACCAAATTCGGCTCCGAAACACGAGGATCCATATGTATTTCATAAGCCCAATAAAGCACGCGGACTTCTACATACAATCAACACCTCACCCCGCCAGGATTCGAACCGAGGGCACACGAGCCAACAACTTTGAACGGGGAATGCTACCTCTGGACCACCAGGATACTTAAAGCAGTCCTAAACTCTGTTATATTTCACACAAAGCCTGTTCAACGAACTTATGGCGCCGCGAACTTCTAATGGGGATTACCCGTATCACTTAGGTGGTCAGAGTAGCGTATTAACAAATCCGGCTTCGAAACACGAGGATCCATATATATTTCATTAGCCCAATAAAGCACGCGGATTTCTACATACAATCAACTCCTCACCCCTCCAGGATTCGAACCCATGGCCCACGAACCCATGACTGTGACCAGGGAACGTTACCTCTGGACCACCAGGATACTAAAAGCAGTCCGAGACTCTGTTATATTTCACACAAAGCCTGTTCAACGATCTTATGGCGCCGCGAACTTCTAATGGGGACTACCCGTATGACGTAAGTGGTCAAAGTAACGTTTTACAAAATCTGGCTTCGAAACATGAGGATCCATATATATTACATTAGACCAATAAAGCACGCGGACTTCTACATACAATCAACACCTCAACAAGCCAGCATTCGAACCCACGGCCCACGAGCCCATGACTGTGACTGGGGAACGCTACCTCTGGACCACCAGGATATTAAAGCAGTCCTAAACTCTGTTATATTTCACACAAAGCCTGTTCAACGAGCTTAAGGCACCGTGAACCTCTAATGGGGACTACCCGTATCACGTAGGTAGTCAGAGTAACGTTTTACCAAATCCGGCATCGAAACACGAGGATCCATATATATTTCATTAGACCCAATAAAGCTCGCGGACTTCTACATACAATCAACACCTCACCCCACCAGGATTCGAACCCACGGCCCACGAGCCCATGACTGTGACCGGGGACAGCTACCTCTGGACCACCAGGATACTAAAAGCAGTCGTAGACTCTGTTATATTTCACTCAAAGACTGTTCAACGAGTTTATGGCGCCGTGAACCTCTAATGGGGACTACCCATATCACGTAGGTGGTCAGAGTAGCGTATTACCAAATCCGGCTTCGAAACACGAGGATCCCTATATACTGTATTTCATTAGCCCAATAAAGCTCGCGGACTTCTACATACAATCAATACCTCACCCCTCCAGGATACGAACCCACGGCCCACGAGCCCATGACTGTTAATGGGGAACGTTACCTCTGGACCACCAGGATAATAAAAGCAGTCCTAGACTCTGTTATATTTCACACAGAGCCTGTTCAACGAGCGTATGGCACCGTGAACCTCTAATGGGGACTATCCGTATCACGTAGGTGGTCAGAGTAACGTTTTACCAAATCTGGCTTCGAAACACGAGGATCCATATATATTTCATCAGCCCAATAAAGCACGCGGACTTGTACATACAATCAACGCCTCACCCCACCAGGATTGGAACCCACGGCTCACGAGTCCATGAGTGTGACACGGGGAACGCTACATCTGGACTACCAGGATACTAAAAGCATTCCTAGACTCTGTTATATTTCTCACAAAGCCTGTTCAACCAGCTTATGGAGCCGTGAACCTCTAATGGGGACTACCAGTATCACGTAGGTGGTCAAAGTAACGTTTTACAAAATCTGGCTTCGAAACTCGAGGATCCATATATATATTTCATTAGCCCAATAAACCACGCGGACTTCTACATACAATCAACACCTCTCCCCGAAAGGATTCGAACCCACGGCCCACGAGCCCATGACTGTGACCGGGGACTGCTACCTCTGGACCACCAGGATACTAAAAGCAGTCGTAGACTCTTTTATATTTCACTCAAAGCCTGTTCAACGAGCTTATGGCGGCGTGAACCTCTAATGGGGACTACCCGTATCTCGTAGGTGGTCAGAGTAACATTTTACCAAATCCGGATTCGAAACACGAGGATCCATATATATTTCATTTGCCCAATAAAGCAGGTGGACTTCTACATGCAATCAACACCTCACCCCGCCCGGATTCGAACCCATGGCCCACGAGCCCATGACTGTGACCGGGGAATGCTACCTCTGGACCACCACGATACTAAAAGCAGTCCTACACTCTGTTAAATTTCACACAAAGTCTGTTTAACTCGCTTATGGCGCCGTGAACCTCTAATGTGGACTACCCAAATCACTTAGGTGGTTAGAGTAACGTTTTACCAAATCCGGCTTCGAAACACGAGGATCCATATATATTTCATTAGCCCAATAAAGCACGCGGACTTCTACATACAATCAACACCTCACACCGCCAGGATTCGAACCCATGGCCCACGAGCCCATGACTGTGACCGGGGAACACTACCTCTGGACCACCAGGATACTAAAAGCAGTCCTAGACTCTGTTATATTTCACACAAATCCTGTTCAACGAGCTTATGGAGCCGTGAACCTCTAATGGGGACTACCCGTATAACGTAGGTGGTCAAAGTAACGTTTTACAAAATCTGGCTTCGAAATACGAGGATCCATATATATTACATTAGCCCAATAAAGCACGCGGACTTCCACATACAATCAACACCTCACCAAGCCAGCATGCGAACCCACGGCCCACGAGCCCATGACTGTGACCGGGGAACGCTACCTCTGGACCACCAGGATACTAAAAGCAGTCCGAGACTCTGTTATATTTCACACAAAGCCTGTTCAACGAGCTTAAGGCACCGTGAACCTCTAATGGGGACTATCCGTATCACGTAGGTGGTCAGAGTAACGTTTTACCAAATCTTGCTTCGAAAAACGAGGATCCATATATATTTCATCAGCCCAATAAAGCACCCGGACTTGTACATACAATCAACGCCTCACCCCACCAGGATTGGAACCCACGGCTCACGAGTCCATGAGTGTGACACGGGGAACGCTACCTCTGGATTACCAGGATACTAAAAGCATTCCTAGACTCTGTTATATTTCTCACAAAGCCTGTTCAACGAGCTTATGGAGCCGCGAACCTCTAATGGGGACTACCCGTATCACGTAGGTGGTCAAAGTAACGTTTTACAAAATCTGGCTTCGAAACACGAGGATCCATATATATTACATTAGACCAATAAAGCACGCGGACTTCTACATACAATCAACACCTCAACAAGCCAGCATTCGAACCCACGGCCCACGAGCCCATGACTGTGACCGGGGAACGCTACCTCTGGACCACCAGTATATTAAAGCAGTACTAAACTCTGTTATATTTCACACAAAGCCTGTTCAACGAGCTTAAGGCACCGTGAACCTCTAATGGGGACTACCCGTATCACGTAGGTAGTCAGAGTAACGTTTTACCAAATCCGGCATCGAAACACGAGGATCCATATATATTTCATTGGCCCAATAAAGCTCGCGGACTTCTACATACAATCAACACCTCACCCCACCAGGATTCGAACCCACGGCCCACGAGCCCATGACTGTGACCGGGGACAGATACCTCTGGACCACCAGGATACTAAAAGCAGTCGTAGACTCTGTTATATTTCACTCAAAGACTGTTCAACGAGCTTATGGCGCCGTGAACCTCTAATGGGGACTACCGTATCTCGTAGGTGGTCAGAGTAACATTTTACCAAATCCGGATTCGAAACACGAGGATCCATATATATTTTATTAGCCCAATAAATCACGCGGACTTCTACATACAATCAACACCTCACCCCGCCAGGATTCGAACCCACTGCCCACGAGCCCATGATTGTGACCGGGGACTGCTACCTATGGACCACCAGGATACTTAAAGCAGTCGTCGACTCTGTTATATTTCACTCAAATCCTGTTCAACGAGTTTATGGCGCCGTGAACCTCTAATTGGGACTACCCATATCACGTAGGTGGTCAGAGTAGCGTATTACCAAATCCGGCTTCGAAACACGAGGATCCATATATACTGTATTTCATTAGCCCAATAAAGCTCGCGGACTTCTACATACAATCAATACCTCACCCCTCCAGGATACGAACCCACGGCCCACGAGCCCATGACTGTTAATGGGGAACGTTACCTCTGGACCACCAGGATAATAAAAGCAGTCCTAGACTCTGTTATATTTCACACAGAGCCTGTTCAACGAGCGTATGGCACCGTGAACCTCTAATGGGGACTATCCGTATCACGTAGGTGGTCAGAGTAACGTTTTACCAAATCTGGCTTCGAAACACGAGGATCCATATATATTTCATCAGCCCAATAAAGCACGCGATTCTGGTACATAACTCAACGCCTCACCCCACCAGGATTGGAACCCACGGCTCACGAGTCCATGAGTGTGACACGTAACGCTACATCTGGACTACCAGGATACTAAAAGCATTCCCGGTGACTTGTTATATTTCACAAAGCCTGTCTAACCAGCTGGTGGTCATGAACCTCTAATGGGACTACCAGTATCAATGAGGTGGTCAAAGTAACGTTTATAAAAATCATTTCGAAACTCGATGATCCATATATATATTTATTAGCCCAATAAACCATACGCGGGATTTCACATTAAATCTACCACCTCCCTTGAAAGTGATTCGGAAACCCACGGGCCCACGAGCCCATGACTGTGAATCGGGACTGCTACCTTCTGGACCACCAGGATACTAAAAGCAGTCCTAGACTCTGTTATATTTCACTCAAAGCATGTTCAACGAGCTTATGGCGCCGTGAACCTCTAATGGGGACTACCCGTATCTCGTAGGTGGTCAGAGTAACGTTTTACCAAATCCGGCTTCGAAACACGAGGATCCACATATATTTCATTAGCCCAATAAAGCAATCAACATTCCCCACCCTGCCCGATTCGAACCACGAGCCCATGACTGCATCCGCCACTTCGACCACCAGGAAACTAAAAGCAGTCCTAGACTGTTATATTTCACACAAAGCCTGTTGACTGAGCTTATGGCGCCGTCAACCTCTAATGGGGACCAGCAGTGCTGCTTAGGTTATCAAAGCAACGTTTTACCAAATCTGGCTTGGAAACTCGAGGATCCATATATATTTCAATAGCCCAATAAAGCACGCCGACTTCTACATATAATCAAAACCTCACCCCACCAGGATTTGAACCCACGATCTTATAATTGTGATGGGGAACGCTACCTCTGGGCCACCAGGACAATAAAAGCAGTCCAGACTTCATATATTTCACAGAGCCTGTCTAACGAGCGATGGCACCGTGAACCTCTAATGGGGACTATCCGTATCACGTAGGTGGTCAGAGTAACGTTTTACCAAATCTGGCTTCGAAAAACGAGGATCCATATATATTTCATAAGCCCAATAAAGCACGCGGACTTGTACATACAATCAACGCCTCACCCCACCAGGATTGGAACCCACGGCTCACGAGTCCATGAGTGTGACACGGGGAACGCTACCTCTGGACTACCAGGATACTAAAAGCATTCCTAGACTCTGTTATATTTCTCACAAAGCCTGTTCAACGAGCTTATGGAGCCGTGAACCTCTAATGGTGACTACCAGTATCACGTAGGTGATCAAAGTAACGTTTTACAAAATCTGGCTTCGAAACTCGAGGATCCATATATATTTCATTATCCCAATAAACCACGCGGACTTCTACATACAATCAACACCTCACCCCGAAAGGATTCGAACCCACGGCCCACGAGCCCATGACTGTGACCGGGGACTGCTACCTCTGGACCACCAGGATACTAAAAGCAGTCGTAGACTCTGTTATATTTCACTCAAAGCCTGTTCAACGAGCTTATGGCGGCGTGAACCTCTAATGGGGACTACCCGTATCTCGTAGGTGGTCAGAGTAACATTTTACCAAATCCGGATTCGAAACACGAGGATCCATATATATTTCATTGGCCCAATAAAGCACGCGGACTTCTACATACAATCAACACCTCACCCCGCCCGGATTCGAACCCATGGCCCACGAGCCCATGACTGTGACCGGGGAATGCTACCTCTGGACCACCACGATACTAAAAGCAGTCCTACACTCTGTTAAATTTCACACAAAGTCTGTTCAACTCGCTTATGGAGCCGTGAACCTCTAATGGGGACTACCCGATTCACTTAGGTGGTTAGAGTAACGTTTTACCAATCCGGCTTCGAAACACGAGGATCCATATATATTTCATTAGCCCAATAAAGCACGCGGACTTCTACATACAATCAACACCTCACACCGCCAGGATTCGAACCCATGGCCCACGAGCCCATGACTGTGACCGGGGAACACTACCTCTGGACCACCAGGATACTAAAAGCAGTCCTAGACTCTGTTATATTTCACACAAAGCCTGTTCAACGAGCTTATGGAGCCGTGAACCTCTAATGGGGACTACCCGTATCACGTAGGTGGTCAAAGTAACGTTTTACAAATTCTGGCTTCGAAACACGAGGATCCATATATATTTCATTAGCCCAATAAAGCACGCGGACTTCTACATACAATCAACACCTCACCCCGCCAGGATTCGAACCGACGGCACACGAGCCAACAACTGTGAACGGGGAATGCTACCTCTGGACCACCAGGATACTTAAAGCAGTCCTAAACTCTGTTATATTTCACACAAAGCCTGTTCAACGAACTTATGGCGCCGCGAACTTCTAATGGGGATTACCCGTATCACGTAGGTGGTCAGAGTAGCGTATTAACAAATCCGGCTTCGAAACACGAGGATCCATATATATTTCATTAGCCCAATAAAGCACGCGGACTTCTACATACAATCAACTCCTCACCCCTCCAGGATTCGAACCCATGGCCCACGAACCCATGACTGTGACCAGGGAACGTTACCTCTGGACCACCAGGATACTAAAAGCAGTCCGAGACTCTGTTATATTTCACACAAATCCTGTTCAACGAGCTTATGGAGCCGTGAACCTCTAATGGGGACTACCCGTATCACGTAGGTGGTCAAAGTAACGTTTTACAAAATCTTGCTTCGAAATACGAGGATCCATATATATTACATTAGCCCAATAAAGCACGCGGACTTCCACATACAATCAACACCTCAACAAGCCAGCATGCGAACCCACGGCCCACGAGCCCATGACTGTGACCGGGGAACGCTACCTCTGGACCACCAGGATACTAAAAGCAGTCCTAAACTCTGTTATATTTCACACAAAGCCTGTTCAACGAGCTTAAGGCACCGTGAACCTCTAATGGGGACTATCCGTATCACGTAGGTGGTCAGAGTAACGTTTTACCAAATCTGGCTTCGAAAAACGAGGATCCATATATATTTCATCAGCCCAATAAAGCACGCGGACTTGTACATACAATCAACGCCTCACCCCACCAGGATTGGAACCCACGGCTCACGAGTCCATGAGTGTGACACGGGGAACGCTACCTCTGGACTACCAGGATACTAAAAGCATTCCTAGACTCTGTTATATTTCTCACAAAGCCTGTTCAACGAGCTTATGGAGCCGCGAACCTCTAATGGGGACTACCAGTATCACGTAGGTGATCAAAGTAACGTTTTACAAAATCTGGCTTCGAAACTCGAGGATCCATATATATTTCATTAGCCCAATAAACCACGCGGACTTCTACATACAATCAACACCTCACCAAGCCAGCATTCGAACCCACGGCCCACGAGCCCATGACTGTGACCGGGGACTGCTACCTCTGGACCACCAGGATACTAAAAGCAGTCGTATACTCTGTTATATTTCACTCAAAGCCTGTTCAACGAGCTTATGGCGGCGTGAACCTCTAATGGGGACTACCCGTATCTCGTAGGTGGTCAGAGTAACATTTTACCAAATCCGGATTCGAAACACGAGGATCCATATATATTTCATTGGCCCAATAAAGCACGCGGACTTCTACATACAATCAACACCTCACCCCGCCCGGATTCGAACCCATGGCCCACGAGCCCATGACTGTGACCGGGGAATGCTACCTCTGGACCACCACGATACTAAAAGCAGTCCTACACTCTGTTAAATTTCACACAAAGTCTGTTCAACTCGCTTATGGCGCCGTGAACCTCTAATGGGGACTACCCGAATCACTTAGGTGGTTAGAGTAACGTTTTACCAAATCCGGCTTCGAAACACGAGGATCCATATATATTTCATTAGCCCAATAAAGCACGCGGACTTCTACATACATTCAACACCTCACACCGCCAGGATTCGAACCCATGGCCCACGAGCCAATGACTGTGACCGGGGAACACTACCTCTGGACCACCAGGATACTAATAGCAGTCCTAGACTCTGTTATATTTCACACAAAGCCTGTTCAACCAGCTTATGGAGCCGTGAACCTCTAATGGGGACTACCAGTATCACGTAGGTGGTCAAAGTAACGTTTTACAAAATCTGGCTTCGAAACTCGAGGATCCATATATATATTTCATTAACCCAATAAACCACGCGGAATTCTACATACAATCAACACCTCACCCCGAAAGGATTCGAACCCACGGCCCACGAGCCCATGACTGTGACCGGGAACTGCTACCTCTGGACCACCAGTATACTAAAAGCAGTCGTAGACTCTGTTATATTTCACTCAAAGCCTGTTCAACGAGTTTATGGCGGCAGGAACCTCTAATGGGGACTACCCGTATCTCGTAGGTGGTCAGAGTAACATTTTACCAAATCCGGATTCGAAACACGAAGATCCATATATATTTCATTGGCCCAATAAAGCACGCGGACTTCTACATACAATCAACACCTCACCCCGCCCGGATTCGAACCCATGGACCACGAGCCCATGACTGTGACCGGGGAATGCTACCTCTGGACCACCACGATACTAAAAGCAGTCCTACACTCTGTTAAATTTCACACAAAGTCTGTTCAACTCGCTTATGGCGCCGTGAACCTCTAATGGGGACTACCCGAATCACTTAGGTGGTTAGAGTAACGTTTTACCAAATCCGGCTTCGAAACACGAGGATCCATATATATTTCATTACCCCAATAAAGCACGCGGACTTCTACATACAATCAACACCTCACACCACCAGGATTCGAACCCATGGCCCACGAGCCAATGACTGTGACCGGGGAACACTACCTCTGGACCACCAGGATACTAATAGCAGTCCTAGACTCTGTTATATTTCACACAAAGCCTATTCAACGAGCTTATGGAGCCGTGAACCTCTAATGGGGACTACCCGTATCACGCAGGTGGTCAAAGTAACGTTTTACAAATTCTGGCTTCGAAACACGAGGATCCATATATATTTCATTAGCCCAATAAAGCACGCGGACTATTACATACAATCAACACCTCACCCCGCCAGGATTCGAACCGACGGCAAACGAGCCAACAACTGTGAACGGGGAATGCTACCTCTGGGCCACCAGGATACTTAAAGCAGTCCTAAACTCTGTTATATTTCACAAAAAGCATGTTCAACGAACTTATGGCGCCGCGAACCTCTAATGGGGACTACCCATATCACGTAGGTGGTCAGAGTAGCGTATTACCAAATCCGGCTTCGAAACACGAGGATCCATATATATTTCATTGGCCCAATACAGCACGCGGACTTCTACATACAATCAACTCCTCACCCCGCCAGGATTCGAACCCATGGCCCACGAACCCATGACTGTGACCAGGGAACGTTACCTCTGGACTACCAGGATACTAAAAGCAGTCCGAGACTCTGTTATGTTTCACACAAAGCCTGTTCAACGAGCTTATGGAGCCGTGAACCTCTAATGGGGACTACCCGTATCACGTAGGTGGTCAAAGTAACGTTTTACAAATTCTGGCTTCGAAACACGAGGATCCATATATATTTCATGAGCCCAATAAAGCACGCGGACTTCTACATACAATCAACACCTCACCCCGCCAGGATTCGAACCGACGGCACACAAGCCAACAACTGTGAACGGGGAATGCTACCTCTGGACCACCAGGATACTTAATGCAGTCCTAAACTCTGTTATATTTCACACAAAGCCTGTTCAACGAACTTATGGCGCCGCGAACTTCTAATGGGGATTACCCGTATCACGTAGGTGGTCAGAGTAGCGTATTGACAAATCCGGCTTCGAAACACGAGGATCCATATATATTTCATTAGCCCAATAAAGCACGCGGACTTCTACATACAATCAACTCCTCACCCCTCCAGGATTCGAACCCATGGCCCACAAACCCATGACTGTGACCAGGGAACGTTACCTCTGGACCACCAGGATACAAAAAACAGTCCGAGACTCTGTTATATTTCACACAAAGCCTGTTCAACGAGCTTATGGAGCCGTGAACCTCTAATGGGGACTACCCGTATCACGTAGGTGGTCAAAGTAACGTTTTACAAAATCTGGCTTCGAAACACGAGGATCCATATATATTACATTAGCCCAATAAAGCACGCGGACTTCAACATACAATCAACACCTCACCAAGCCAGCATTCGAACCCACGGCCCACGAGCCCATGACTGTGACCGGGGAACGCTACCTCTGGACCACCAGGATACTAAAAGCAGTCCTAGACTCTGTTATATTTCACACAAAGCCTGTTCAAAGATCTTATGGTGCCGTGAACCTCTAATGGGGACTACCCGTATCACGTAGGTGGTCAGAGTAACCTTTTACCAAATCCGGCATCGAAACACAAGGATCCATATATATTTCATTAGCCCAATAAACAACGCGGACTTCTACATACAATCAACACCTCACCCCGAAAGGATTCGAACCCACGGCCCACGAGCCCATGACTGTGACCGGGGAGAGCTACCTCTGGACCACCAGGATACTAAAAGCAGTCGTAGACTCTGTTATATTACACTCAAAGACTGTTCAACGATTTTATGGCGCCATGAACCTCTAATGGGGACTACCGTATCTCGTAGGTGGTCAGAGTAACATTTTACCAAATCCGGATTCGAAACACGAGGATCCATATATATTTTATTAGCCCAATAAAGCACGCGGACTTCTACATACAATCAACACCTCACCCCGCCAGGATTCGAACCCACTGCAAACGAGCCCATGATTGTGACCGGGGACTGCTATCTATGGACCACCAGGATACTCAAAGCAGTCGTCGACTCTGTTATATTTCACTCAAAGCCTGTTCAACGAGTTTATGGCGCCGTGAACCTCTAATGGGGACTACCCATATCACGTAGGTGGTCAGAGTAGCGTATTACCAAATCCGGCTTCGAAACACGAGGATCCATATATACTGTATTTCATTAGCCCAATAGAGCACGCGGACTTCTACATACAATCAATACCTCACCCCTCCAGGATACGAACCCACGGCCCACGAGCCCATGACTGTTAATGGGGAACGTTTCCTCTGGACCACCAGGATAATAAAAGCAGTCCTAGACTCTGTTATATTTCACACAAAGCCTGTTTAACGAGCGTATGGCGCCGTGAACCTCTAATGGGGACTATCCGTATCACGTAGGTGGTCAGAGTAACGTTTTACCAAATCTGGCTTCGAAACACGAGGATACATATATATTTCATCACCTCACCCCGCCAGGATTCGAACCGACGGCACACGAGGCAACAACTGTGAACGGGGAATGCTACCTCTGGACCACCAGGATACTTAAAGCAGTCCTAAACTCTGTTAAATTTCACAAAAAGCCTGTTCAACGAACTTATGGCGCCGCGAACCTCTAATGGGGACTACCCGTATCACGTAGGTGGTCAGAGTAGCGTATTACCAAATCCGGCTTCGAAACACGAGGATCCATATATATTTCATTAGCCTAATAAAGCACGCGGACTTCTACATACAATCAACTCCTCACCCCGCCAGGATTCGAACCCATGGCCCACGAACCCATGACTGTGACCAGGGAACGTTACCTCTGGACCACCAGGATACTAAAAGCAGTCCGAGACTCTGTTATGTTTCACACAAAGCCTGTTCAACGAGCTTATGGCGCCGCGAACCTCTAATGGGGACTACCCGTATCACGTAGGTGGTCAGAGTAGCGTATTACCAAATCCGGCTTCGAAACATAAGGATCCATATATATTTCATTAGCCCAATAAAGCACGCAGACTTCTACATACAATCAACACCTCACCCCGCCAGGATTGGAACCGACGGCCCACGAGCCAACAATTGTGACCGGGGAATGCTGCCTCTGGACCACCAGGATACTAAAAGCAGTCCTAGACTCTGTTATATTTCACACAAAGCCTGTTCAACGAACTTATGGCACCGTGAACCTCTAATGGGGACTACCCGTATCACGTAGGTGGTCAGAGTAACGTTTTACCAAATCCAGCTTCGAAACACAAGGATCCATAAATATTTCATTAGTCCAATAAAGCACGCAGACTTCTACATACAATCAACACCTCGCCCCGCCAGGATTGGAACCCACGGCCCACGAGCCCATGACTGTGACACGGGGAACGCTACCTCTGGACCACCAGGATACTAAGAGCAGTCCTAGACTCTGTTAAATTTCACACAAAGTCTGTTCATCGAGCTTATGGTGCCGCGAACCTGTAATGGGGCTACCCGTATGACGTAGGTGGTCAGGGTAACGTTTTACAAATCTGGCTTCGAAACAAGAGGATCCATATATATTTCACTAGCCCAATAATGGACGCAGACTTCTACATACAATCAGCACCTCACCCCTCCAGGATTCGAACCGACGGCCCACGAGCCAACAATTGTGACCGGGGAATGCTGCCTCTGGACCACCAGGATACTAAAAGCAGTCCAAGACTCTGTTATATTTCACACAAAGCATGTTCAACGAGCTTATGGCGCCGTGAATCTCTAATGGGGACTACCCGTATCTCGTAGGTGGTCAGAGTAAGGTTTTACCAAATCCGGCTTCGAAACACGAGGATCCATATATATTTCAATTAGCCCAATAAAGCATGCGGACTTCTACATACAATCAACACCGCACCCCGCAAGGATTCGAACCCACTGCCCACGAGCCCACGACTGTGACCGGAAAACGCTACCTCTGGACGACCAGGATACTAAAAACAGTCCTAGTCTCTGTAATAATTCACACAAAGCCTTTTCAACGAACTTATGGCGCCGTGAACCTCTAATGGGGACTACCCATATCATGTAGGTGGTCAGAGTAACGTTTTACAAAATCTGGTTTCGAAACACGAGGATCCATATATATTTCATTAGCCCAATAAAGCACGCGGATTCTACATGCAATCAACACCTCACCCCGCCAGGATTGGAACACGCGGCCCACGAACCTATGACTGTGACCGGGGAATGCTACCTCTGGACCACCAGGATACTAAAAGGAGTCCTAGACTCTGTTATATTTCACACAAAGCCTGTTCAACGAACTTATGGAGCCGACAACCTCTAATCGGGACTACCCGTATCACGTAGGTGGTCAGAGTAACGTTTTACCAAATACGGCTTCGAAACACGAGGATCCATATATATTTCATTAACCCAATAAAGCACGCGGACTTCTACATACAATCAACACCTCACCCCGCCAGGATTCCAACCCACGGCCCACGAGCCCATGACTGTGAACGGGGAACGCTACCTCTGGACCACCAGGATACTAAAAGCAGCCCGAGACTCTGTTATATTTCACGCAAAGCCTGTTCAACGAGCTTATGGCGCCGTGAATCTCTAATGGGGACTACCCGTATCTCGTAGGTGGTCAGAGTAACATTTTACCAAATCCGGATTCGAAACACGAGGATCCATATATATTTCATTAGCCCAATAAAGCACGCGGACTTCTACATACAATCAACACCTCACCCCGCCATGATTTGAACCCACGGCCCACGAGCCCATGACTGTGACCGGGGACGCTACCTCTGGACCACCAGGATACTAAAAGCAGTCGTAGACTCTGTTATATTTCACTCAAAGCCTGTTCAACGAGCTTATGGCGCCATGAACCTCTAATGGGGCTGCCCGTATCTCGTAGGTGGTCAGAGTAACATTTTACCAAATCCGGATTCGAAACATGAGGATCCATATATATTTCATTTGCACAATAAAGCAAGTAAACTTCTACATACAATCAACACCTCACCCCGCCAGGATTCCAACCCACGGCCCACGAGCCCATGACTGTTAACCGGGAACGCTACCTCTGGACCACCACGATACTAAAAGCAGTCCTAGACTCTGTTATATTTCACACAAAGCCTGTTCAACGATCTTATGGCACCGTGAACCTCTAATGGGGACTACCTGTATCACGTAGGTGGTCAGAGTAACGTTTTACCAAATCCGGCTTCGAAACACGAGGATCCATATATATTTCATTAGCCCAATAAACCTCGCGGACTTCTACATACAATCAACACCTCACGCCGAAAGGATTCGAACCCACGGCCCACGAGCCCATGCCTGTGACCGGGGACTGCTACCTCTGGACAACCAGGATACTAAAAGCAGTCGTAGACTCTGTTATATTTCACTCAAAGCCTGTTCAACGAGCTTATGGCGCCGTGAACCTCTAATGGGGACTACCCGTATCAACTAGGTGGTCAGAGTAACATTTTACCAAATCCGGATTCGAAACACGAGTATCCATATATATTTCATTAGCCCAATAAAGCACGCGGACTTCTACATACAATCAACACCTCACCCCGCCAGGATTCGAACCCACGGCGCACGAGCCCATGACTGTGACTAGGGACGCTACCTCTGGACCACCAGGATACTAAAAGCAGTCCTAGACTTTGTTATATTTCACACAAAGCCTGTTCAACGAGCTTATGGCGCCGTGAACATTCAAATGGGGACTCCCCGTATCAACTAGGTGGTCAGAGTAACGTTTTACCAAATCCGGCTTCGAAACACAAGGATCCATATATATTTCATTAGCCCAATAAAGCAAGCAGACTTCTACATACAATCAACACCTCACCCCGCCAGGATTGGAACAGACGGCCCACGAGCCAACAATTGTGACCGGGGAATGCTGCCTCTGGACCACCAGGATACTAAAAGCAGTCCTAGACTTCTGTTATATTTCACACAAAGCCTGTTCAACGAACTTATGGCGCGGTGAACCTCTAATGGGGACTACCCGTATCACGTAGGTGGTCAGAGTAACGTTTTACCAAATCCAGCTTCGAAACACAAGGATCCATAAATATTTCATTAGTCCAATAAAGCACGCAGACTTCTACATACAATCAACACCTCGCCCCGCCAGGATTGGAACCCACGGCCCACGAGCCCATGACTGTGACACGGGGAACGCTACCTTTGGACCACCAGGATACTAAGAGCAGTCCTAGACTCTGTTAAATTTCACACAAAGTCTGTTCATTGAGCTTATGGTGCCGCGAACCTCTGATGGGGCTACCCGTATGACGTAGGTGGTCAGAGTAACGTTTTACAAATCTGGCTTCGAAACAAGAGGATCCATATATATTTCACTAGCCCAATAATGGACGCAGACTTCTACATACAATCAGCACCTCACCCCGCCAGGATTCGAACCGATGGCCCTCGAGCCAACAATTGTGACCGGGGAATGCTGCCTCTGGACCACCAGGATACTAAAAGCAGTCCTAGACTCTGTTATATTTCACACAAACCCTGTTCAACGAGCTTATGGCGCCGTGAACCTCTAATGGGGACTACCCGTATCATGTAGGTGGTCAGAGTAACATTTTACCAAATCCGGTATCGAAACACGAGGAACCATATATATTTCATTAGCTCAATAAAGCACGCGGACTTCTACATACAATCAACACCTCACCACGCCAGGATTGGAACACGCTGCCCACGAACCCATGACTGTGACCGGGGAACGCTACCTCTGGACCACCAGGATACTAAAAGGAGTGCTAGACTCTGTTAAATTTCACACAAAGACTGTTCAACGAGCTTATGGAGCCGTGAACCTCTGATCCGGACTACCCGTATCACGTAGGTGGTCAGAGTAACGTTTTACCAAATACAGGTAGTTCTGCTATAACGCGATAATTGTGTTCTTGTAAAATATCGTGTTATAGAAAATCGCGTAATAGAAATAACAGGGCTTATGGAGAAAATAGGGTTAGGTGCAGATTACTCGAAATCGAAAAAATTTAGTAGTTAGCCTAACACAAAGGATAGCACAGTCTAAATAAATGTTACATTCATATCTGATAATGAAATCATACAGTAAATTTAACACTTTACCTTGAAAAAATATGAATGTAACTTGATGGGGGAGAAGGGTGATTTTGAGGTTGATAACATCAAGCTTCTCTTCAAGTGTTATATCCTTTCTTTTACGATAATCACCGGGAATTCTATCATCAGAATGCTTTTTGGAGATATTCTTCTTTACCATATTCACAGTTAATACCACAAAATTGGAGAAATAGTAAGCAAAAATCGCGTTATAGCAAACAAGCGATCGCGTTATACAAATATTGTTCCGAATTCATAAATCGCGTTAGAGCAAATTCGCGTTATCAAAACACGCGTTATAGCAGAACTCACTGTACGGCTTCGAAACACGAGGATCCATATATATTTCATTAACCCAATAAAGCACGCGGACTTCTAAATACAATCAACACCTCACCCCGCCAGGATTCCAACCCACGGCCCACGAGCCCATGACTGTGAACGGGGAACGCTACCTCTGGACCACCAGGATACTAAAAGCAGTCCTAGACTCTGTTATATTTCACACAAAGACTGTTCAACGAGATTATGGCGCCGTGAACCGCTAATGGGGACTGACAAATTTATCACGTAGGTGGTCAGAGTAAGTTTTACAAAATCAGGCCAAAGTTCACTTATATCCATATATATTTCATTAGCCTAATAAAGCACGCAGACCCCTACATACAATCAACACCTCACCTCTCACAGGATTCGGAACCCACGCCCACGAGCCTGACTGTTAATGGGGAACGCTACCTCTGGACCACCAGGATACTAAAAGCAGTCCTAGACTTTGTTATATTTCACACAAAGCCTGTTCAACGAGCTTATGGCGCCGTGAACATTCTAATGGGGACTACCCGTATCACGTAGGTGGTCAGAGTAACGTTTTACCAAATCCGGCTTCGAAACACGAGGATCCATATATATTTCATTAGCCCAATAAACCTCGCGGACTTCTACATACAATCAACACCTCACGCCGAAAGGATTCGAACCCACGGCCCATGAGCCCATGCCTGTGACCGGGGACTGCTACCTCTGGACAACCAGGATACTAAAAGCAGTCGTAGACTCTGTTATATTTCACTCAAAGCCTGTTCAACGAGCTTATGGCGCCGTGAACATTCAAATGGGGACTCCCCGTATCAACTAGGTTGTCAGAGTAACGTTTTACCAAATCCGGCTTCGAAACACAAGGATCCATATATATTTCATTAGCCCAATAAAGCAAGCAGACTTCTACATACAATCAACACCTCACCCCGCCAGGATTGGAACCGACGGCCCACGAGCCAACAATTGTGACCGGGGAATGCTGCCTCTGGACCACCAGGATACTAAAAGCAGTCCTAGACTCTGTTATATTTCACACAAAGCCTGTTCAACGAACTTATGGCGCCGTGAACCTCTAATGGGGACTACCCGTATCACGTAGGTGGTCAGAGTAACGTTTTACCAAATCCAGCATCGAAACACAAGGATCCATAAATATTTCATTAGTCCAATAAAGCACGCAGACTTCTACATACAATCAACACCTCGCCCCGCCAGGATTGGAACCCACGGCCCACGAGCCCATGACTGTGACACGGGGAACGCTACCTCTGGACCACCAGGATACTAAGAGCAGTCCTAGACTCTGTTAAATTTCACACAAAGTCTGTTCATCGAGCTTATGGTGCCGCGAACCTGTAATGGGGCTACCCGTATGACGTAGGTGGTCAGGGTAACGTTTTACAAATCTGGCTTCGAAACAAGAGGATCCATATATATTTCACTAGCCCAATAATGGACGCAGACTTCTACATACAATCAGCACCT
>NW_024722427.1:0-7447 GCF_018991925.1 Homarus americanus | reverse complement strand
GGGTGTAGGTCCAGCAGGAGGGAGAACAAGACGACACAGGAGGGAGGGTGTAGGTCCAGCATCAGGGTGAACAAGACGACACAGGAGGGAGGGCGTAGGTCCAGCATCAGGGTGAACAAGACGACACAGGAGGGAGGGTGTAGGTCCAGCATCAGGGTGAACAAGACCACACAGGAAGGAGGGTGTAGGTCCAGCATCAGGGTGAACAAGACGACACAGGAGGGAGGGTGTAGGTCCAGCATCAGGGTGAACAAGACCACACAGGAGGGAGGGTGTAGGTCCAGCATCAGGGTGAACAAGACCACACAGGAAGGAGGGTGTAGGTCCAGCATCAGGGTAAACAAGACGACACAGGAGGGAGGGTGTAGGTCCAGCATCAGGGTGAACAAGACGACACAGGAGGGAGGGTTTAGGTCCAGCATCAGGGTGAACAAGACCACACAGGAGGGAGGGTGTAGGTCCAGCATCAGGGTGAACAAGACCACACAGGAGGGAGGGTGTAGGTTCAGCATCAGGGTGAAAAAGACCACACAGAAGGAGAGTGTAGGTCCAGCATCAGGGTGAAGAAGACCACACAGGAAGGAGGAAGGGAGGGATGGTGTAGGTCCAGTTTCAGGGTGAACAAGATCACACAGGAGAGAGGGTGTAGGTCCAGCATGAGGGTGAACAAAGCCACACGGGATGGAGGGAGGGAGGGTGTAGGTCCAGTTTCAGGGTGAACAAGATGACACAGGAGGGAGGGTGTAAGTCAAGCATCAGGGTGAACATGACCTCACAGGAGGGAGGGTGTAGGTCCAATATGAGGGTAAACAAGACCACACAGAAGGGTGTAGGTCCAGAATCAGGGTGAACAGGACCACACAGGAGGGTGTAGGTTCAGCATCAGGCTGAACTAGACCACACAGGAGGGAGGGTGTAGGTCCAGCACAAGGGTTAACAAGACCACACAGGAGGGAGAGTGTAGGTTCAGTATCAGGGTGAACAAGACCATACAGGAGGAAGAGTGTAGGTCCAGCATCAGGGTGAACTAGACCACACAGGAGGGAGGGTGTAGGTCCAGCATAAGGTTGAACAAGACGACACAGGAGGGAGGGTGTAGGTCCAGCATCAGGGTGAAAAAGACCACACAGGAGGGAGGGTGTAGGTTCAGCATCAGGGTGAACAAGACCACACAGGAGGGAGGGTGTAGGTCCAGCATCAGGGTGAACAAGACCACACAGGAGGGAGGGTGGAGGTTCAGCAAAAGGGTGAACAAGACCACACAGGAGGGAGGGTGTAGGTCCAGCATCAGGGTGAACAAGACCACACAGGAGGGAGGGTGTAGGTCCAGCATCAGGGTGAACAAGACGACACAGGAGGGAGGGCGTAGGTCCAGCATCAGGGTGAACAAGACCACACAGGAGGGAGGGTGTAGGTTCAGCATCAGGGTGAACAAGACGACACAGGAGGAGGGTGTGGAGTCCAGCATCAGGAGTGAACAAGACCACAGGAGGAGGAACATGGAGTCCAGCATCCAGAGTGTGTAAGACCACACAGGAGGAGGGTGCCAGGTCAGCATCAGGAGTGAACAAGACCACACACAGGAGGAGGGAGGGTGTAGGTCAACATCAGGGTGAACAAGACGACACAAGAGGGAGGGTGTAGGTTCAGCATCCAGGGTGAACAAGACGACACAGGAGGAAGGTGTGGGTCCAGCATCAGAGTGAACTCAAGACCACAGGAGGAGGAGGGTGGCAGGTCCAGCATCAAGGTGGGAACAAGACCACACAGGAGAGGAGGTGGAATCCCAGCATCAGGGTGAACAAGACGACACAGGAGGGAGGGTGTAGGTCCAGCATCAGGGAGAACAAGACCACACAGGAGGGAGGTTGCAGTTCCAGCATCAGGGTTAACAAGACAACACAGGAGGGAGGGTGTAGGTCCAGCATCAGGGTGAACAAGACCACACAGGAGGGAGGGTGTAGGTCCAGCATCAGGGTGAACAAGACGACACAAAAGGGAGGGCGTAGGTCCAGCATCAGGGAGAACAAGACCACACAGGAGGGAGGGTGTAATTTCAGCATCAGGGTGAACAAGACCACACAGGAGGGAGGGTGTAGGTCTAGCAGGAGGGAGAACAAGACCACACAGGAGGGAGGGCGTAGGTCTAGCAGGAGGGAGAACAAGACCACACAGGAGGGAGGGCGTAGGTCTAGCAGGAGGGAGAACAAGACCACACAGGAGGGAGGGCGTAGGTCCAGCATCAGGGAGAACAAGACCACACAGGAGGGAGGTTGTATTCCAGCATCAGGGTGAACAAGACGACACAAAAGGGAGAGTGTAGGTTCAGCATCAGGGTGAACAAGACACAAAAGGGAGGGTGTAGGTCCAGCATCAGGGTGAACAAGACGACACAGGAGGGAGGGTGTAGTTCCAGCATCAGGGTGAACAAGACGACACAGGAGGGAGAGTGTAGGTTCAGCATCAGGGAGAACAAGACCACACCGGAGGGAGGTTGTAGTTCCAGCATCAGGGAGAACAAGACGACACAAAAGGGAGAGTGTAGGTTCAGCATCAGGGAGAACAAGACCACACAGGAGGGAGGTTGTAGTTCCAGCATCAGGGTGAACAAGACACAAAAGGGAGGGTGTAGGTCCAACATCAGGGTGAACAAGACCACACAGGAGGGAGGTTGTAGGTCCAGCAGGAGGGAGAACAAGACCACACAGGAGGGAGGGTGTAGGTCCAGCATCAGGGTGAACAAGACCACACAGGAGGGAGGGTGTAGTTCCAGCATCAGGGTGAACAAGACGACACAAAAGGGAGAGTGTAGGTCCAGCATCAGGGTGAACAAGACCACACAGGAGGGAGGGTGTAGGTCCAGCATCAGGGAGAACAAGACCACACAGGAGGGAGGGTGTAGGTCCAGCATCAGGGGTGAACAAGACCACACAGGAGGGAGGGTGTAGGTCCAGCATCAGGGAGAACAAGACCACACAGGAGGGAGGGTGTAGGTCCAGCAGGAGGGAGAACAAGACCACACAGGAGGGAGGGTGTAGGTCCAGCATCAGGGTGAACAAGACCACACAGGAGGGAGGTTGTAGTTCCAGCATCAGGGTGAACAAGACACAGGAGGGAGGGAGTAGGTCCAGCATCAGGGTGAACAAGACCACACAGGAGGGAGGGTGTAGGTCCAGCATCAGGGTGAACAAGACCACACAGGAGGGAGGGAGGGTGTAGGTCCAGTTTCAAGCTGAACTAGACCACACAGGAGGGAGGGTGTAGATTCAGCATCAGGCTGAAATAGACCACACAGGAGGGAGGGTGTAGATTCAGCTTCAGGGTGAATATGACCTCACAGGAGGAAGGGTGTAGGTCCAATATCAGGGTGAACAAGACCACACAGGAGGGAGGGAGGGAGGGTGTAGTTCCAGTTTCAGGGTGAAAAAGATCACACAGAAAAGAGGGTGTAGGTTCAGCATCAGGATGAACAAGACCCTACATCGAGGAGGGTTGTAGGTCCAGCATCAGGTTGAACATGACCACACAGGACTGAGGTTGTACTTCCAGCATCAGGGTGAACAAGACCACACAGGAGGGAAAGTGTAGGTCCAGCATCAGGGTGAACAAGACAACATAGGAGGGAGGGGTGTAGTTCCAGCATCAGGTGAACAAGACCACACAGGAGGGAGGGTGTAGGTCCAGCATCAGGGTGAACAAGACGACACAGGAGGGAGGGTGTAGGTCCAGCATCAGGGTGAACAAGACCACACAGGAGGGAGGTTGTAGTTCCAGCATCAGGGTGAACAAGACACAGGAGGGAGGGAGTAGGTCCAGCATCAGGGTGAACAAGACCACACAGGAGGGAGGGTGTAGGTCCAGCATCAGGGTGAACAAGACCACACAGGAGGGAGGGAGGGTGTAGGTCCAGCATCAGGTGAACTGGACCACAGGGAGGGGAGGGTGTTGGTCCAGCATCAGGGTGAACTAGACAACACAGGAGGGAGGGAGGGTGTAGGTCCAGCATCAGGGTGAACAAGGCCACACAGGAGGGAGGGTGTTGGTCCAGCATCAGGGTGAACTAGACAACACAGGAGGGAGGGAGGGTGTAGGTCCAGTATGAGGGAGAACAAGACCACACTACCCCTTTGTGTTCGTAGTGGTGGGACGTATGTGTGGGAGCTTCGTGTTTTTCGTAGAAAATCCAAAGGTAAAAGTTTATCTTTTTTACGTTTTCGGGGTTTAGTAGGTGGTAAGATGAGGGATTTATAAATTAAGTGATACTTAACATTTTCACAAGTTAGCAAACGTTAGGTCAGGTTTTATAAGAGTTGTTTGGTGCTTTTAATATTTTACCACACTTTTTCCCTCTTCTTTAAAGTCCTGCCCAATTGAAACCAGTAATATTGTTAGTAATCCCCTCTACATTGTTGGGGTGCAAGGGCGGATAGTGATTTGCCCCAAAGATAAAATTCGTCTTCTAAATCAAGAAAACTAGCGAGAAAACATATTTTGTGGGAAAAAAGGTGATGGGTGGTTAACCAAAACTAGTCCAACAAACATACCTCAATAAGTAAGGTGCTGTTCTATCCACGCTGACGACCATTGATGCACCAAACTGGCCTTTAACACAACAGTAACTGGATCCATCATCTGTAAAGAAAACAAAACTAAATATCCGTCCATTGGCTGTCCTCAGGTTTTGGTACGAGAATTTTTTTTTTATTTTTTTACGTTTTTCGTTTTTTACTTAAATCTGACCTTAAAAGTTTATACAAAAAATTAACATTCATTTTTAACAAGCCATAATAGTAAAGTATTGTCTATTAGTCGCTGTGATTACGAGCGTTAACGACCATTAACCTACGCTTGTTCATCATAAATTAACTCGTGTATCTTAATATTTTGTCAAGTATTTCCGTTTAGAATAAATCTGTACAAATAACCTTAATATACCGACCTTTACACAATATAAATTTAACCACTTAAATACACTAAAAATAGCACTTGCTGTAGTACACTTTATAAACAGCGTCTGTCAAGTGATCGAGACAGCACCTGCCCCGTCCGTGCCTGTATTGGCACTGAAGCTCCACGTGTCAGTCATTCGCATCTGTTTAGTCTTTTTCCCGCCTAAAAGTTTATCCGAATAAGGAAACATTAATAATAAATCCAATCTTAATCGAACATACAAGATTTAATACAAATTTTAGGGTAAATTAATTTATATCGTAATGAAGAAACACTCGTTTGTAGACAAGACGGGAAAGTTACCAACTATATCAATAAAAAAAATGTGATGTCCTACATCAGCCTAGCAGCGCCATCTGTTGACCTGACCCGCTACTATACGAGAAACGTTTTAAACATGGTATTACTCATTGTCACGTTTGTTTGAATTTGAGTTTCGCCCTTAAGATGATGTAAACAAACCATAGTATTTGTAAACACGCCATAGTATATGTAAACAAACCACAGTATATGTAAACAAGCACAGGCCATAGTATAAGTAAACAAAGCAGACGACGTAGAGTACCTGCCATCTATTGAGCCAACCCAGCAGTTTTAAGAGTTAATGATCACAGCGATTCGTTTAGTTTTCCTGATTTACTTAATTATATCATAAAAAATAATTTAATATTACTAACACATTTACTTCTATCTAATAATAATATAATACTTTTAACTAACCCTTTAACTCAGAAAACCTAGCATATATCGGGGACCAGACAGGGTGACAGTACTACAGATGGGGAAGCACTTTACTCTTGAAAATCGTTCAGAGGGACGGACCGTCTAGATATCTGAACGACCTTCTTATAAGGCCCAATAATTTATTTGCCTGATCTACCTTCTTCTCGCAATAGCCCGAGAACTTTAGCTCAGTGTCAACACTCCCTTTAGGGGGTGGAATCCTGCCGTTGTTTAGGGCAAAATTGTAATATCTTCTAGGGCGAAATCCTACCGTATTCTGGCGCAGAATCCTACCATATTCTGGCGCAGAATCCTACCGTATTCTGGAGCGGAATTCGACCGTTTTCTGGTGCAGAATCTAACAGTCTTTGGGGACAGAGTCCTACCGTCTGCTGACGCAGAAACCTAGTTTTCTGGAGCGATATCCTACCGTCCCCTTGGGCAGAATCATAGCGTATTCTGGGGCGGAATCTTACCCTATTCTGGGACGGAATCCTACCTAGTTCTCAGGCGGAATCCTGCTGTCTTCTTGGGAGGAGTCTTGCCGTTTTCTCGGGCGGAATTCTACCGTCTTTGGTGACTAAATCCTACCGTCTTCTGGGGAGGAATCATACCGTATACTGAGGCGGAATCCTACTCTATTCTGGGACGTAATCCTACCCTATTCTGGGGCGGAATCCTACCCTATTCTTGGGAGGAATTCCACCCTATTCTGGGGCAGAATCCTATCGTCTTTTGGGGTGGATTCCTACCATCTTCGAGGGCGGAATCCTACCGTATTCTGGCGTAGAATTCTACTGTATTCTGAGGCAGAATTCTACCGTATTCTGGAGCGGATTCCCACCGTATTGTGTGCGGAATCTGACCGTTTTCTGGGGCACAATCTTACCGTCTTTGGGGTCAGAATCATACCGTCTGCTGGAGAAGAATCCTACCGTATTCTGGCGTAGAATTCTACTGTATTCTGAGGCAGAATTCTACCGTATTCTGGAGCGGATTCCCACCGTATTGTGTGCGGAATCTGACCGTTTTCTGGGGCACAATCTTACCGTCTTTGGGGTCAGAATCATACCGTCTGCTGGAGAAGAATCCTACCGTTTTCTGGAGCGTTATCCTACCGTCTCCTTGGGCAGAATCCTAGTGTATTTTGGGACGGAATCTTATCCTATTCTGGGAGTGAATCCTACCCTATTCTGGGGTGGAATCTTACCGTCTTTGGGGACAGAATCCTACCGTCTGCTGGCGCAGAATCCTATCATTTTCTGGAGCGATATCCAACCGTCTCCTTGGGCAGAATCCTATCCTATTCTGGGGCGGAATCCTACCCTATTCTGGGACGGAATCCTACCTTATTCTGAGGCGGTATCCTACCTTATTCTGAGGCGGTATCCTACCATTTCCTTGGGCAAAATCCTACCGTATTTATGGCGGAATCCTACTCTATTCTAAGGCGGTATCCTACAATATTCTAGGGCGGAATCCTACCCTATTCTGTGGCAGAACCCTACCATCTTTTGGGGCGGGATCCTACCGTATTCTGGGGCAGAACCCTACCATCTTCTGGGGCGGGATCCTACCGTATTCTGGGGCACAATCCTACCGTCTTCTGGGGCGGATTCCTAACATCTTCTACCGTATTCTAGAGCGGAATCCTACCGTATTGTGGGCTGAATCCGACCGTTTTCTGGGGCACAATCTTACCGTCTTTGGGGACAGAATCCTACCGTCTGCTGGCGCAGAATCCTACTGTTTTCTGGAGCGATATCCTACCTTC
>NW_024722426.1:0-18330 GCF_018991925.1 Homarus americanus | reverse complement strand
TTAGTGAATTTATATCCATTCTATAATAGGGGCACCAGAACTGAACCGCATAATCGAGGTGCGGTCTAACTAGCGCAAGATATAGTTGCAATAAGACCTCTGCACTCTTGTTACTTACACTTCTAGATATAAAACCCAATACTCTGTTTGCCTTATTTCGAACATTAACGCACTGTTTTCTAGGCCGTAGGTCCGGGCTTACAAGTACCCCTAGGTCTCTTTCACAAGTCGACTTCTCTAGGTTGATGTTGTTCAGGCTGTATACATTATAAGTATTTGTTCTTCCACTATTAAGTACGCTGCACTTGCTGGTGTTGAATTTCATTTGCCATTTTTCAGACCACCCCTGCAGTTTATTTAGATCCTCCTGTAATGCATTTGCATCCTGCCCTGAATTAATTTGCTGCCCTATTTTGGTGTCATCCGCAAACTTGCTTATGTCACTGCTGATCCCAGTATCTAAATCGTTTATGTAGATTATGAACAAGAGTGGGCCTAGTACTGACCCCTGGGGAACCCCACTGGTTACACGGCCCCACTCAGATTTAACACCATCTACGCTGACCCTCTGCGTTCTATCGGTGAGCCATGATTTTATCCAATTTAAAACTTTCCCCTCGATACCATGAGCCTTAATTTTTCTCAGAAGCCTCTGATGCGGTACTCTGTCAAATGCTTTGTTAAAGTCTAAGTAAATAACATCGTAATTTTCGTCATTATCTACTACCTCGAAGACTTCCTAAAAAACGTTAGCAGATTTGTTAGACAAGATTTTCCCTTTGTAAACCCATGTTGAGAGTCGTAGATTAATTTGCTTTTCTCTAGATGCGATCAGTTGCTATCTGCTATAATTGATTCAAGAAATTTCCCCACTACTGACGTTAAACTGATCGGCCGGTAATTTGACGCTGATGCTCTGTCTCCCTTTTTAAATATGGGTACTACATTCGCCTGTTTCCACAACTCTGGCACAACTCCAGTGTCTAATGATTTTGTAAATAAGTTTACGAGCGGTCCGCTAATCTGTTCCCTACACTCTTTTAAGACTCGAGGAAAAATTTCATCCTGCCCTGGGGATTTTGTGTTCTTTAATTTATTTATCTTCTTAAGAACATCCTCTTTTCTGATAGTGATATTCTTCAATTTCTCCTCTTCCTTTCCCTTAAATATCAGTTCAACCTCCGGAATTTCATCGCAAATTTCTTCTGTGAAAACTGATAAGAAGTAGCTGTTCAATGCTTTGCTCATGTCTTCACTGCCATTTATCAATTCTCCCCTCCCTGACTTTAAAGGCCCAACTTTGTCCTTGACCTTTGTCCTATATACCTGGAAAAATCCCTTGGGATTCGCCTTGGATTCTCTTGCTATTTTGATTTCATAGTCTCTCTTTGCTTTCCTTACATTTTTCTTAACATTCCTAGATAGTTCATTGTACCTGTTTCTGAGCTGCTCCTCCCCTCCCTTTAATTTCTTATATATTCCTTTCTTTATTCCTATGTCATGTTTAAGTTTTCTGGTCATCCACCTTGGCTCATTCTTATTTGACCTAATTTTTCTGTGTGGTATATTTTGTTCTTGTGCTTTATGTTGTATATTGGCGAATATATTATAGTCATGATCAATTGTTGTGTCATCTATGACCTCACCACTTCCTACTTGGGACTGACGTGACTGTTCCCAGGTGACCTCACCGAGGTACCTTCTTAACCCCTGATAATCCGCCAACCGAAAGTTTGGGACTCTGACCATATTGTCATTGTCTTTCGTTTCCCAATATAGGGTGAACCTGATTTCTCTGTGATCACTGTTACCTAGTTCTTCCCCTACTGTGATATCTCTGATAATATTTTCTTTATTTGTTAATACTAGGTCTAATATATTGTCACCTCTAGTAGGTTCTGTAATTAGTTGTTTCAAAAAATTGCCCTGTACTGTGTCTAGGAAGTCTTCAGATTCATAGTCGCCTACAATGTTGTCCCAGTCAATATTTCTGAAGTTGAAATCCCCCATAACGAAGTTTCTTGTGTGGAGGAGATGTCTTGGTCTTCTTAGCTTGATGTCGATTTTCTTCTCACTCTCCTCCTCTTCTTGCTCTCTTGAAGTGTCCATTCGTTTGTGTTTGGGTCTTGTTGTTCGTCTTCCTCGTGTATTAAGTCCTCATAGGTGTGGAAGAAGTCAGAGACGGTGAGGTTGACCACGTGGGCTTCAGCTCCATGGGCCACGTGGTGTTCTTGGTTCTGTGTGGTGGGCGTCTTCTCTTGAGTTTTCTTTTCTTGGTTTTTCTTTTCTGCTGTTTTTTCTTTTCTTGGGAGCGTACAGCAAGGAGGGCCTCTTTGTAGCTCAGTTTCTTCTCAAGACGAGCCTTGGCTACCCTGCATTCCTCCTTCCATTTGGGGCAGGTCCGGTCGGCGGAGGAGTGTGGGCCACCACAAGCAGCGCATTTTTTAACTTTGTTGGGGCAGACAGTGTAGCGGTGTCCAGGGCTGCTACATATGGAGCAGGTTTCCTCCTGCGCCTCACACTTGTTTACAGTGTGTCCATAGTGCTGGCATTTGTAACACCGTTTCGGTCTGCAGTAGGGCTTGACTGGCACAGTTACCCACGCCAGTTGAGCCTCCTTGGGTAAGGTGGAGTGGTGTCCGATGAGGGCAGTGGTGTCGGACAGCTTCTTCACAACTTGAAGTTGCCCCTTGAGGAGCTCACTCAGCTCTGCTTGGTCTATGTGGGCAATTTCGGCGTGGGAGATTACTCCCAGCTTCAAGTTGTCCCACATGTAGGCAATCATTTTAAATGGAATGCCGTTGATGTCTGGGATCTCCGCGAGTTGTACGGGCATGCCCTTCTCGACGAAGGTGATCTTGATGTCACCATGGAGCTTTAGACGTTCCACCTTGGTGACCCCCACGATCCCATTAGTTTCAAAGAACTTCTGGAGAACTAGGAGGTTTAGTTTCTTAGGGCAGGTCAGCGTATCCGGACGTATCCGCGCCACTTTATCAAACTCGTAACAGTTCATGGTGAGAGAGGGTTAGAGAGTCACTGAAAAAGAGGGAGACTACAATACAACACAAAAATGCTAGTGACAGGGGGGAAGGAGGTTCAGGGGAAGGATAAAGGGAGGATAGAAGTGAATTTTAGAAGGAGAGAACAGGTGCAGTGGCTAAACACCGCTTGCGTGAGAGGGTAGGCAATATGCCCTGAGGGTGCAACAATCATAATCAGGACGAGGCAGAGGGAGGGCGGGAGCAGGTCCGGGCAAGCAAAGGGCCAACGCGGGTGCTCTGGTTGTCGTCTTAGCTTAGGCAGTGTTGGCAAAGCGGAGGAAGAACCGCCCCGCCACGGCGGCGGCGCAAGACGAGAAGCGCAGGTGAACGGACGCACAGGCAACACACGATCAAAGTAACAGAGAAGGTGAAAACATGGAAATTTAGCTAGTCGTAGGGTTGTTTGGAGAAAGATGAAGGTAAAGTCTTTGAGCTATGTCAAAGAGGAACGGAGCGAGTTGGAGGAAGGGTTTTGAATCTTTGAGCTTGAAATGTCAAAGTATTCTTAGTAAGGAAGGATGAGCATATCGCAGGAGAGTTATTTAGTAATAGCAGGAGACAGATTTGAGCTTTTTTGTCAAATTATGAACGGAGACGAGAATGAGATATAGGTTGAATGATTTCAGTCTTGAGTTCGGTCGATTTTATTGAGAATTGGATGTCACAGACATTGGGTATGTTTGATTTGGTTCTGAGAGTTGTGGGTCTTTGAGCTATGTCAGAGAGAAATGGAGAGAGTTGGAGGAAGAGTTTTGAATCTTTGAGCTTGAAGTGTCAAAGTATTCGTAGTAAGGAAAAATGAGTGTATCGTAGGAGAGTTATTTAGTAATAGCAGGAGACAGATTTGAGCTTTGTCAAATTGTGAACGGAGATGAGAGTGAGATACAGGTTGATTGGTTTCAGTCTTGAGTTAGGTCGCTTTTGTTGACAGTGGCTGTTATAGAAGTTGGGTATGTTTGATTTGGTTTTGGAGAGTTGTAGTGTTATGATAGGCGTTGTCTGGCGGGGGGGGGTGTTGTGTTTGGAGATTGGTTGTGGGAGGGGAGTTGTGTTTGGGGATTGGCGGGGGTGACGGTTGTATGTTGTTTTGAGGTGAATTAGAATTGCTTAAGGGAGGTTGTTGTGTGAGTGTGTATGTGTTTGTGTGGAAATGTAGTAAGGGGAGAGGGGGAGGGTTAGGATAATTGTTATAACGTCAGGTGTGGTTCGGTTGTCGGGAGGAGGGGGGAGGAGAGGAGAGGAGAGGGGAGGCGAGGAGAGGAGAGGGGGGCTTTGAGGTTGTTGGGTTAATTTATAGTATGGAAGATTTCTTAGGGGTGATATGATTTGTGTTGCTAATGAATAGTTGTATTGAGTCATTTTATTTTTTTTTTAGGAGGGTCGAAGGGGCTTGTTAGAAAGGTCGGGTATATTAAGTTTTTGTTTTGGGAGGATTGTAGGTGTTCATTAGTGATTGGATAGTGAGTTAGGTTCTTTTTTTTTTTTTAAGGAGGGACAGTGAGTAAGATTGGATGGGTTAAGTTTATCTTTTGGGAGGATTGTAGGTTTTGTTAGTGGTTGGCAGAGTTGGGTTAATTATTGCTTTCTTTCTTTCCTTTGGCTTGTAAAGGACTTTTGCAATTGCGTGGTAGGCTCTTGCAGGTATTGTGAGTTCCTGGTCCCATTCTTGAGGGAGAGGGTTTGTGTACAGGTACAATGCACCCCTCCCCGACCTTATTGGCTAAGGGAGGCGTTCATGTCATCTGTATGTTGGTACCATTCTTTGTTAGGTACACCTCTCCGACCTTATTGGCTAAGGGAGGTGCCCATAAAACAGTGTTGGTAACATTCTTGAGGGAGAGGGCTTGCGTACAGGTACTGTGCATCTCTCCCCGACCTTATTGGCTAAGGGAGACGTACACGTCATCTGAGTTAGTATGGGATGGGTAAGTTAGGTATTTGTTTTGGGAGGAGTGATAGGGTTTGGTTAGTTAATGGTAGAATGGTTATTTTTTATTTTGTGTGGGATTGCTAGTAACGGCTGGGTATATTAGGTTTTTATTTTAGGGGGATTGTTAGGGTCTTTTCTTTCTTTTTTAGGGGGGGGGAGTGTTAGTGCAGGTTGAGTGGGTTAGTTTTTTTTTTTTTTGTCGGAGTGGTCTTGAGTTTAAGTTGGGGGCGTGGGGTTTGGAGTGAGGGGGGGGGGAGGAGGGAAGTTGGGTAAGTCAGTGTTTGGTCTGTTTAGTATAGAGGGATTTCTGTCTCTGAATCTGCGTTGGAGTATGATGTTGTCGAAATAATCCTGCCATTGAGGGATAGTAGTGAGGAGTGATTCTATTTGTTTGTCACCTAGTTGTCTCCAGTAGATGTTAAGTGGGAGGAGGGAGCTGAGTTCATGTAGATGACTGTTTGGGGTGAAGGATGACTAGTGTGTGTTATGGATGAATCTTAGTGCTTTGTTTTGTATGACTTGGAGTTTCTTGGCGTGTGATGGTGTTGCTAGCTGGAGTGTGTTAGGTGCATAAGTCAATAGTGGGCGTATGAGGGCTTTGAATAGGTGTGTTTTGGTTTTGATTGATGCGGTTCTGAATCTGTATATATTCCCGAGTGTTTTGTTTGCGATCAAAGCCTTCATATTGGTGTGTAGTGACATGGTGAGGGTGTCGTTGAATGTGACTCCTAGGATTGTGTTTGTTCGTTTGACAGTTATGGGTGTAGGGTAGGCTATGTAGGGGTTTAGGTAAATGTGGCGTGGTTGTCGTCTTTTGGTGCCGAAGTAGGTGATTTGTGCTTTGTTCGGGTTGGTTTGTATTCGCCATCGGAGTTCCCATTGTGTAACTTGTTCGAGTTCCCTGTGTGCTTTGTCTGTTAGGTGATCAAGAGTTTTGTGTCTGACTAGTTGGGTTACATCGTCGGCGTACTGTATTGTCAGAGAGTCGATGTGTAAGGGGTCGGGTAAGTCGTTTGTGTAAAGAATGTATAGTGTTGGGGACAGGACTGATCCTTGTGGGACTCCTGCTTGCAGTGTGAAGTGGTCAGAGTAGGCAGGTGTGAATTTTATCCTCATTGTTCTGTCTGTTAGGAAGTTACATAGTAATTGTTGTGATTTTTGAGGGAGGTTAAAATTGGTGCATATCTTATACTTTAATCCATCGTGCCAAACTGTGTCGAAGGCTTTTTGTACGTCTTTTGTAATGAGTGCTGTCTTGTATGCACCTTTGTTCATGTGGAGGTAGTTTGTCATTATATTGAGTGCGTCTTGAGTTGAGTGGTGTGCTCTGAAGCCGAACTGCTTGTAGGACAGTAGTTGTTCATCTTCAAGGTGGTATCTGAGGCGGGTGTTGTATAGTCTTTCAAAAGTTTTGCCTAAGACTTCTAGTATGCTGATCGGTCTGTAGTTTTGTGGATCTGTTGGGTTTTTGTTTGGTTTAGGTATCATGATGGCTGTGGCTGTCTTAAAGAGTTTTGGGAAGTATCCTGTAGCCAGTTGGGTGTTGTAGAGGTAAGTAATGGCTGTGACAGTTTCTGGGGGCAGGTGCTTCAGGATTGCTTGACCAATATTGCTGTCACCTGATTTTTTTTTTTTTTGTCTAGTGCTTGTTTGACTTCTGTTGGGGTGAAAGGAGCAGTGAGGGTGTGGTTCTGTGTGAGTGTGGAGGTATCTATTGTGTTGTCAGGAGTTGTTCTGTCGTGAAGTGTTTGCATGTGTGTGGTGATGTTGTTTATGTGGTTTAAGATGTACCTTTGTTGTGTGGGGGTGTGTGGGTGGAAAATGAGTTCCCAGTGTTGTTTTAGTGTTTGTGCTACTTCGGCTGGCTCATTGATTTTTCTACCATTAACTAGTAGGTGATCAAAGGGGGGTTTTGCATTCCTCTCAGCTTGGCGATCCTTTGCCAAAATTCTCGGGGGTTATGTGTTCTGTGTTCCTGGGCAGCCTCTACGAGTTTTGCCCAGTGAACCTCATGGTCTTGACGGAGGCTGTGGATGATGTGTATTCTTAGTGTGGAGATGTCTGTGTAAACTGGTGCTAAGTTAAGTTTGTTTAGTTCGAATCGTGTCCTGTAGCAGTGAAGTAGGCGTCGAGTTCTTATGGAGGGTGTGAAGGAGTATTTTCTCTTGAACCGGTGTTTAGGAATGTGGGTATCTGCTATGGCGGTGATAGTGTTGAAAAGGTGTGTCCAGGTTTCCTCAATCTTCCTTGTGGGTTGGTGTTCGAGGTTGAGTGTGTATTGTTGTTCAGAGAGTGTGGTTTTGAAGGCATCCCAATCTGCGTGTTGATACTGGTATTGAGGTGTGGTTGTTGGGAGGAGGATGGGATTGTTGGAGAGGTGAAGAGTGATGGGAATGTGGTCTGAGCCTGATAGGGGGCCGGGAGTGATGTAGTGTTGGAATTGGAGGGCAGGGGTGTTGGTGATGACGATGTCTGGAGTGCCTTTGCCGTGAGCAGCGTAGAATGTGGGGAAGAAAGGGCCAATGTGGTGAAGGTTTTTGTGAGTGACCAAAGCGTGTAGTTGTTGGCCATGGGGGTCGATGCGGTTGTGTTGGAATGCGGTGTGGTGTGCATTGAGGTCGGCCATTAGTATTACAGGTAGGTGTGAGTTGTTAAAGATTGAGTTTAGGTCTGTGAAGGGGATAAGCGAGTTAGGTCTTGAGTATGCTGTGCAGATGATAATCTGTCCGTGTTGAGTGTCGATCTTGGCGGCCATGAAGTGTTTGAAGGCAAAGTTGGTGATGAATTCGTGTTTCATGGAGGATCTGATGAGGATTGCAACGCCCTCGAATAGTTCGTGGGGTGATTGTCTGCTTGTGTAGCCGAAGTGCTTGATTTTGGTGTTTGTGCATGTTGAGTTGTAGAAGAGGATGTCTGGGTTGTGTTCTTGTAGGAGGAGAGAGATGGCGTGTCTGTTTGAGTGATATGCTTTACAGTTGTATTGCATAATGGTGATCATGTTGTATAATTTGTTCTTGGTTACTTATATGAGATTGAAATTCTGGGGTGCAGGGATGAGGTCTAAATTGTCGAGTGACTGTGAGCGTGGTGGTATGAGTGTTGTGTATGCAAGTGAGGGAAGGGCAGTTACGTGACTGTGTGTGGGGGAGTCGGGAGGTTGAGGGGAGTGTGCTAGGTTCGTGTCGGGGTTGATTTCTGTTTCCTTTGGGGTAGTGCCGTATAGGTTTACTTTGATTATTGATTTGGTTGGATGAGTGTATTGTATAATTTTTTTGCTGTCAGGTGTATAGGGAGAAAGGGGGGAGGTGTTCTTCCTCTTTGGTCTAGGGGTCTTGACCACTAGTTCTGTGGGGGGAAGGGCTGCCATTTTATTCTTGGGAGTCTGGGGTGTTAGGGGAGGATTGGGTTTGGTTTGGGTGTTCGTGGTCCGGGAGTTCAATGTAGTCAAGTGGGAGAAGTCGGGAGTAGGCAGGGTCGAGGTGGAGGGGCCGGTATGTTTTGGACTGATTACTTTGGGGGGTGAGGTAATGGTAGAATGGTGAGATAAGTCAGGTGTGGGCATGGCAGAAGTGGAGGGGAGGAGGGAGATTACAGTGGATTCTCTGGGGGGTGGGGGGGGCATGTTGGTCCGGTCGGAGATGGGGGCAGTGGGGAAGATGAGGTCGGGACCGGTTCTGAAGGAGTCAGGAATGTTTATGGTAGGGAGGCCGTTAGCCTTCAAACCCTAAATTACCAGTTTTAGAAAAAGTGATCTGTTACCGTTGCTTAGGGTATGTGCCAGAAGTATGATGGTGGTGATTTTTGCGTCAGTGTCGGGGGACGGGAGGGGGGCGGTTAGGTTGTTGGTCCAGCAAGTGCGGGTGGGGAGAGTCGTGGGAGTAGGGAGTGAGTGGTGGGGCGGAGGAGGTGGTGCTGTGGGAGGTGCAGTGGGAGGTGAGGGTCGGCGGGGAGGGAGTGGTGTTGTGCTGTTATCGAGTCTGATTTTGCACTTGTTGCTGATGGCAGAGTGAGGGCCTTTACAGTTGCAGCATTTAGTTACAGTGGCAGTGCAGTTTCGGTAGGAGTGGCCTTGATTGGCACATTTTGAGCAAGTTTGTGTGTTACTGCAACGGTTGGTGTTGTGTCCAAATTTGTGTCTCGTGAGGGGATGATGTTGTTGCCGAATTTTATTCCGTTAGATTTTAATTTGATGGCGTCAGTTTGAGTAGCTGTGGTGATTTTAAGCATGGGGAGAGATCCCATCCGGGCTGCTGATGACATTTGGTTGGTGTTGTGTGATTTGATTTCTTTCAGAAGGTTAGGGTTGTCAAGGATAGGAGGGATTACTTTCCTGCATATGAGGGTGCATTTTGCACGGTACTCAGGTGAACTGAGGACCGTTAAGCCATTGTCTTTCAATATTTTGTTCACTGCTGGGGAGTGGAACTGGTCGGCGTCTTCGTCAGTCTGTACAAATATTTTGATGATGTCGTCATTGGTGAAGGAACGGATTTGAAATATCAAGGTCAGCTGAAAAATGAGTGAGGCGAGGTCTGTGCATGGTTGGATGGTACGGTCCACTTTAATTTTAATTGAAGGCATGTTTACTATTTCAATTTGGAGATTTATGGAGATCTCCCCTAACAATTCCCTGATTTCCTGCGCCCCTCACGTAGGGGAGACCCTGCACTATCACAGAGGTCCCCAGGTGAATCGGCAGGCTGTGCTGACCCTCCACCCTTCACACAAACACGCACTAGCGAGGTGTGGGGACAGAGGGCGTTTCCAGACGAATACTCCCCTGTACGTCAACTGACAGGGGAATAGGTCCTTTCACCGCACGGAAGAGAAGAGTTAGAGTGGTAGAAAAAGGTCTGAAAACTTACTGATGACTCTTTCTTCACACCAAGCCCCTCAGCAGCATTCGGGGTTCCTAAGGGAGGTCCGATACTGTAGGAGAGGCTCAATGTGTCGATCGAATCAACAGATTTGTCAGTTATGAAGAATTGAAGTCAGGTGCTTGTGTATTCCAGGGTAAGTGGGAAGGTGGGAGAGGTCCCAGAACTAGCCAATCAGCTGTGTCTGTTTGTTCTCCGGCGTCCCCGTCGCTCTGCGTGTCTGCTCTCTATGGTGTGTCCTGGCTCGATGTGTGACTACCACAGATAGATTAAATGCTAGTGACAGGGGGGAAGGAGGTTCAGGGGAAGAATAAAGTGAGGATTGAAGTGAATTTTAGGAGGAGAGAACAGATGCAGTGGCTAAACACCGCTTGCGTGAGGGATTATAAGATGGAGGCATCAGCAACTCGCCTGGACGCGCCTGGGAGGCGACAAGACACAGCCAGGCTAGCGTCAGGTGCGTGTTGGGTTGGGCAATGGATATTCAATGCTTGGTCGGCTTGGTTGTGTGTTTTGGTTTCTTGTGTGGAGGAGATGTCTTGGTCTTCTTAGCTTGATGTCGATTTTCTTCTTACTCTCCTCCTCTTCTTGCTCTCTTGAGGTGCCCATTCGTTGGTGTTTGGGTCTTGTTGTTCGTCTTCCTCCTGTATTAAGTTCTCATAGGTGTGGAAGAAGTCAGAGACGGTGAGGTTGACCACGTGGGCTTCAGCTCCACGAGCCACGTGGTGTTCTTGGTTCTGTGTGGTGGGCGTCTTCTCTTGAGTTTTCTTTTCTTGGTTTTTCTTTTCTGCTGGTTTTTTCTTTTTTTCGGAGCGTACAGCAAGGAGTGCCTCTTTGTAGCTCAGTTTCTTCTCAAGACGAGCCTTGGCTACCCTGCATTCCTCCTTCCATTTGGGGCAGGTCCGGTCGGCGGAGGAGTGTGGGCCACCACAAGCAGCGCATTTTTTCTCTTTGTTGGGGCAGACCGTGTAGCGGTGTCCAGGGCTGCTACACATGGAGCAGGTGTCCTCCTGCGCCTCACACTTGTTTACAATGTGTCCGTTGTGTTGGCATTTGTAACACCGTTTCGGTCTGCAGTAGGGCTTGACTGGCACAGTTATCCACGCCAGTTGAGCTTCCTTGGGTAAGGTGGAGTGGTGTCCTATGAGGGCAGTGGTGTCGGACAGCTTCTTCACAACTTGAAGTTGCTGCCCCTTGAGGAGCTCACTCAGCTCTGCTTTGTCCATGTGGGCAATTTCGGCGTGGGAGATTACATCCAGCTTCAAGTTGTCCCACATGTAGGCAATCATTTTAATAGGAATGCCGTTGATGTCTGGGATCTCCGCGAGCTGTACGGGCATGCCCTTCTCGACGAAGGTGATCTTGATGTCACCATGGAGCTTTAGACGTTCCACCTTGGTGACCCCCACGATCCCATTAGCTTCAAAAAACTTCTGGAGAACTAGGAGGTTTAGTTTCTTGGGGCAGGTCGGCGTAACCGGACGTATCCGCGCCACGTAATCAAACTCGTAACCGTTCATGGTGAGAGAGGGTTAGAGAGTGTGTAGATGACAACCACAATACAATACAAAAATGCTAGTGACAGGGGGGAAGGAGGTTCAGAGGAAGGATAAAGGGAGGATAGAAGTGAATTTTAGAAGGAGAGAACAGGTGCAGTGGCTAAACACCGCTTGCGTAAGGAGGTAGGCATTATGCCCTGAGGGTGCAACTATCATAAATCAGGACGAGGCAGAGTGGGGGCGGGAGCAGGTCCGGGCAAGCAAAGGGCCAACGCGGGTGCTCTGGTTGTCGTCTTAGCCTAGGCAGTGTTGGCAAAGCGTAGGAAGAACCGCCCCGCCACGGCGGCGGCGCAAGCCGAGAAGCGCAGGTGGACGGACGCACAGGCAGCACACGATCAAAGTAAACAGAGAAGGTGAAAATATGGAAATTTAGCTAGTCGTAGGGTTGTTTGGAGAAAGATGAAGGTAAAGTCTTTGAGCTATGTCAAAGAGGAACGGAGCGAGTTGGAGGAAGGGTTTTTGAATCTTTGAGCTTGAAATGTCAAAGTATTCATAGTAAGGAAGGATGAGCGTATCGTAGGAGAGTTTTTAGTAATAGCAGCAGACAGATTTGAGCTTTTTTGTCAAATTATGAACGGAGACGAGAATGAGATATAGGTTTGAGTGGTTTCAGTCTTGAGTTAGGTCAATTTTATTGAGAATTGGATGTCACAGACGTTGGGTATGTTTGATTTGGTTCTGAGAGTTGTGGGTCTTTTAGCTATGTCAGAGAGAAATGGAGAGAGTTGGAGGAAGAGTTTTGAGTCTTTGAGCTTGAAGTGTCAAAGTATTCGTAGTAAGGAAGGATGAGTGTATCGTAGGAGAGTTATTTAGTAATAGCAGGAGACAGATTTGAGCTATGTCAAATTGTGAACGGAGATGAGAGTGAGATATAGGTTGTTTGGTTTCAGTCTTGAGTTAGGTCGATTTTGTTGACAGTGGCTGTTATAGAAGTTGGGTATGTTTGATTTGATATTGGAGAGTTGTAGTGTTATGAGAGGCTTTGTCTGGCGGGGGGGGGTGTTGTGTTTGGAGATTGGTTGTGGGAAGGGGGGAGTTTGTGTTTGGGGATTGGCGGGGGTGGCGGTTGTATGTTGATTTAAGGTGAATTAGAATTGCTTAAGGGGGGTTGTTGTGTGAGTGTGTATGTGTTTGCGTGGAAATGTAGTGAGGGGGAGGGTTAGGATAATTGTTATAAGGTCAGGTATGGTTCGGTTGTAGGGAGGAGGTGGGGAGGAGAGGAGAGGAGAGGGGGGCTTTGGAGGTTGTTGGGTTAATTTATAGTATGGTAGGATTTCTTGGGAATGATATGATTTGTGTTGCTAATGAATAGTTGTATTGAGTCATGTTGTTGGTTTTTTTTATTTAGGGAGGGTCGAAGGGGCTTGTTAGAAAGGTCGGGTATATTAAGTTTTTGTTTTGGGAGGATTGTAGGTGTTGATTTTTAAGAGGGATTGTGAGTAAGATTGGGTGGGTTAAGTTTTTCTTTTGGGGGGATTGTAGGTTTTGTTAGTGGTTGGCAGAGTTGGGTTAATTATTGCATTCTTTCTTTCCTTTGGCTTGTAAAGGACTTCTGCAATTGCGTGGTAGGCTCTTGCAGGTATTGTGAGTTCCTGGTCCCATTCTTGAGGGAGAGGGTTTGTGTACAGGTACAATGCACCCCTCCCCGACCTTATTGGCTAAGGGAGGCGTTCATGTCACTTGTATGTTGGTACCATCTTTTTAGGTACACCTCTCCGACCTTATTGGCTAAGGGAGGTGCCCTTAAAACAGTGTTGGTAACATTCTTGAGGGCTTGCGTACAGGTACTGTGCACCTCTCCCCGACCTTATTGGCTAAGGAGGACGTACACTTCATCTGAGTTAGTATGGGATGGGTAAGTTAGGTATTTGTTTTGGGAGGAGTGATAGGGTGTGGTTAGTTAATGGTAGAATGGTTATTTTTTATTTTGTGTGGGATTGCTAGTAACGGCTGGGTATGTTAAGTTTTTGTTTTGGGGGGATTGTTAGGATCTTTTCCTCTTTTTTAGGGAGGGGGTAGTGTTAGTGCAGGTTGAGTGGGTTAGATTTTTTTTTTTTGTCGGAGTGGTCTTGAGTTTGAGTTGGGGGCGTGGGGTTTGGAGTGAGGGGGGGGGAGGAGCGAAGTTGGGTAAGTCAGGTAAGGTTAGGTTAGGTTGATTGGGTTAGGTTGGGTGGGAATCATTGGGTGTGGGGTTGAGGAGAGGTTAGGTTAAGGTTAGGTTAGGTTAGGTGGGAATCGTTGGGTGTGGGCTGAGGAGAGGTTAGGTAATATTAGGTTAGGTTGATTTGGTTAGGTTGGGTAGGAATCGTTGGGTGAGGGTTGAGGAGAGGTTAGGTTTAATTTGGGGGGAGTTGTTGGGTGTGGTTATAAGGAAGTTATTAATATAAGGGAAGTGGGAGGGGAGTGTTTGGTCTGTTTAGTACTTATATGAGATTGAAATTCTGGGGTGCAGGGATGAGGTCTAAATTGTCGAGTGACTGTGAGCGTGGTGGTCTGAGTGTTGTGTATGCAAGTGAGGGATGGGCAGTTACGTGACTGTGTGTGGGGGAGTCGGGAGGTTGAGGGGAGTGTGCTAGGTTCGTGTCAGGGTTATTTTCTGTTTCATTTGGGGTAGTGCCGAATAGATTTACTTTGATTATAGATTTAGTTGGATGTGTGTATTGTATAATTCTTTTGCTGTCAGGTGTATAGGGAGAAAGGGGGGAGGTGTTCTTCCTCTTTGGTCTAGGGGTCATGACTGTATGTATATTATGTATGCTGGATTATGTATTATGTATGTATATTATGTATGTGCTCCATTTATATTTGTTCAGCCTAGCTAGCAGCGTGTGGCAATGTTATTACCATATCCCACATGCTTAATTAATGTGCCTGGCGACGTATGGAAGCTGCTAATGTATCACTTGCCATACGTCGTCTATAGCAGTTGACCAGGAGCCTAGCTAGGGAGGAGTGCTACCCACCTCTGTGTACATACTCTTATCCAGTAAACCGAACCTACAAAACTATACAGGTGTTTGTGTTCTCTCCTGTATATAGAACTTATTACCCAGAACACCTAACATGGCGCAGTGCGTAGTTTTACTGGATTATTACGAGTGATTAGTGCAAGTTTGTGGAAAGCCGGCTTATGGACTCCCGCCTTTGTGTCAACCCCGCGTCATCCCTCGAAGAATTTAGCAACTTTGAGCAGTGTCAGTGACAGTGATTTTCTGTGAAGTGTTAAGTGCATTGTGTGTTTCGTGCCATTCATGTGTGACCTTGTTCGAACGGATTTCCAAGGTATACGGCATGTTCTGGGCATTTGTGGGGTGTAGAGCTCAGCGCACCCTCCTCTGACCGTTTACAGAGGGTGACTGAGCTACTCCTGTCTCCACCCCCCTCCCTCACAGCGCCGCCTCCACCCCCCCTCACAGCTGGGGCGAGACGCTTTGCCTGCCTGGGACACACACACACACACACACACATATATGTACTAACACTTGCTGACCGCGCGGCTTCATTATATATATTTTATATATATAACCTACTTATCTGTGTATTTAATTAAATTTTTTTGTCTGAAATCTTGTTGATACGACGGGCTGACCGGTCAACACTGATTTAAGACACAGTACACAGATAAAGTAGTTATATCTCATGCCTTACGTAGCCGTGGACCCAGCGCCTGGATGAGTCAAGCGGATGATAGTCCCCCAGAGATGGATGACCAGGCCGGCCACGACGCTCCAGCTCCCACAACATCGCGCAGCCCCTCACCTCAACATTCAGCGTTATCTCCAGAGATAATTGCCTTAATGAAGTTTATGAGAGATGAGAGACGCGAGGATGAAGCTCACAGACGTTTGGCGGATGAGCACAGAAGGCAAGCAGAGGCAGAACGAGACCACCAACGGAGAATGGAAGACAGTTCACGGTTTGAAGCCTTGATATCTCGCCTCACTGTTAACCAAGCCCCTGGCTCTAACACTGCCTCGGTACTGAACGGTTCAGATACCTCATCCATGCTTCCTTCACGCCCCCCAGCCCCACCTAAAGCAGCAGCTCAAACACCGCCCATCTTGGAGCCTGATGTAAATTTCCAGACTTTTCGCGAATGGCGGCGGCGGTGGGCTGATTATGCTACAATGGTGGATCTCCAGAGTTTGTCACAGCCTAAACAACTCATCCAGCTGCGTATGTGCCTGTCCTTGGAAATTCAGCGTGTCTTAGAACATACGCTGCAGGTACCTCCGACCTCTTCGCTGTCTGTAGAGGAGGTACTGGACATTCTACAACGGTACATCAAAGGACAGCAGAATGAAGCTCTGCGCAGGAGGGAATTGCTTAGCTGCAGACAGATGGAGGGTGAGACTTTTGACGCCTTTTATGTACGTCTTAAGAGAGCCTCGGAAGAGGTAGATATATGTCTAGGCCACCACCAGCAGTGCGAGGAGACCCAGTTGAAGCAGGTGATCTTGATGGGTGTTAAGGACGAGGAACTTGTCCAACGCCTCACCTCCCTCGACTCTTCCTCTTCTCTCATGGATGTGTTGACGATATGTCGCTCCTATGAGGCTGCCAGGTGTGCCACCTCTGCCATCCGAGCTCCCCTACAGCTGTACGCGCTGTGTCCCGGTACAAGAAGGACAAGAAGTCTGCTCCTACGCCTTCGCCCACCACGTCCACGCCCGGTTCATTTTGTAACAACTGTGGTAAGCAGCACGGAACACAGGTGTGTCCAGCTGCTCAGTCTACCTGCAACAGTTGTGACCGTATGGGCCACTGGTCGCTCACAGTGCGGTGCCCAGCTAAGTACGTACAGTGCAATGTGTGCGGTCGTCTGGGCCACTATGACAAGTGTTGCCCTACCCACGAACCCAAGGGACAGCGTCGGCGGAAGCTTCGGCGCCCTTCTACCAGTGAGGGCCGCCCACAGTCGCCAACTCAGAGGCACGACGACCCTGGACAAAGCCCGACCCATTTTAGGAGGGTGTACTCCTCGCATCCCAGGACCAAAGTCCCCCAATACATCAGCGTCATCGTGACCTACGGCGGTGTGTCATCCCGTCTTCAGATGTTGCCCGACACCGGCGCTGATGCTACAGTCATCGGTCCCCAGCATTTACGATGCTTGGGGCTCTCTCCAAGCGATCTAGGACCGCCTCCCGAGGACCTCTGCGTCACGGCAGATGGTTCACAGATGGCCCCAGCCCTGGGTTCACTCTATGCACATATCACCTTTGGCAACAGGTCGTGTCAGGCCTGGATTGACGTGCATAATGGTGTCCCGACTCCCTTGCTGTCCTACAGACATTGTCAAGAGTTGGCCATCATCTCCCAGGACTTCCCAACACCGATTCTCGAGGTAAATTACGCCAACAGGGTGCACGAAGGGAGCAGCAACTACCCTGCGGCCGCCCTACCCCTACCTCTGGCCAGTGACACCTCTCCTTCGGTAGTTGTCCCTGCTGCATCACGTCCTCACGCCTTGGCTCGCCTTCACGACAGTCACCGTGGAGCTGAGGCCACCAAACGACGTGCACGACAGACTGTGTTCCGGCCTGGCATCGACCCCGACATCCCCAATGCTGTCCAGGTGTGTAAGCCCCGCCACGTATTACAACCCAGCCAGCAGCAGGTACCCTTCATGAGTGACGACAACCCCACCCGCCCCTTTGAGTCTGTGTCGGCCGACTTTTTCTGTGTGTCAGGAAAGTCCTTCCTGGTTATCGTCGACCGTCTCTCTGGTTGGCCTGTTGTCATCAAGGGCGGTAATGACACGACGTCTGCCGCCACCATCAGCAAGTTCCGCCACTACTTCCGTGACGTGGGCGTTCCTGTACGCCTGCGAACCGACGGAGGGCCTCAGTTCACAAGCCGGGACTTTGCTGTGTTCCTCGACCGATGGGGAGTCCGGCATGTGTTGTCATCGCCCCATTACCCGCAGTCCAACGGCCACGCTGAGGCTGCTGTCAAATCCTTGAAGCACCTCATCCTTAAGGTGGCCCCTTCTGGGAACATTGACTGCGAGGCCTTCGACCGGGGTCTTCTTGAACTCCACAACACACCTAACTACACCGGACGCTCCCCTGCCCAGGTTTTGTATGGACGCCCCCTTCGTTCTTGTTTCCCTGCTCACCCTCAATCCTTCTCCAAGGAGTGGCAGGCCAAGACAGAGGATTGTGATCGCCGAGCTGCCGAACGTGTTCAAGACGTCGTCGCCCGCTACAACGACCACGCCCGTTCTCTCCCCAGGTTGAGTGTCGGCACCCAAGTCCGTGTTCAGGACCCGACCTCCCTACGTTGGGACAAAGTAGGCGTAGTCATGGGTCTCGGTAGGTCACGGGACTACCAGGTGCGGTTACCCAGTGGTCGTGTGTGGTGGAGGAACTGCCGTTTTCTCCGCCCCGTAACAATGCCTTCTGCTGACCCCGCCACCAGTGTTGAGTCCCATACCCTTCCCAGTGATGAAGTCCCTCGACGCTCAGAACGGATCCAGAAGAAAAGGTCCGCTCAAGACTTTGCTATGAGCGTATAGGGGGGAGGGAGGTGTATGTATATTATGTATGCTGGATTATGTATTATGTATGTATATTATGTATGTGCTCCATTTATATTTATTCAGCCTAGCTAGCAGCGTGTGGCAATGTTATTACCATATCCCACATGCTTAATTAATGTGCCTGGCGACGTATGGAAGCTGCTAATGTATCACTTGCCATACGTCGTCTATAGCAGTTGACCAGGAGCCTAGCTAGGGAGGAGCGCTACCCACCTCTGTGTACATACTCTTATCCAGTAAACCGAACCTACAAAACTATACAGGTGTTTGTGTTCTCTCCTGTATATAGAACTTATTACCCAGAACACCTAACAATGACCACTAGCCATTTTATTTTTGGAGTCTGAAGTGTTCGGGGAGGATTGAGTTTGGTTTG
>NW_024722425.1:242500-334585 GCF_018991925.1 Homarus americanus | reverse complement strand
GACGTCATATTTCACTGACTGACACTAATAAAATATTTCACTGACTGGCACTGACGTCATATTTCACTGACTGGCACTAATAAAATATTCCCTGACTGGCACGACGTTATACTCCACTGACTGGCACTGACGTTATATTCCACTGACTGGCACTAATAAAATATTTCACTGACTGCACTGACGTCATATTTCACTGATGACACTAATAAAATATTTCACTGACTGGACGACGTCATATTTCACTGCTGGCACTAATAAAATATTTCACTGACTGACACTAATAAAATATTTCACTGACTGGCACTGACGTTATATTCCACTGACTGGCACTGACGTTATATTCAACTGACTGGCACTAACGTTATATTTCACTGACTGGCACTGACGTCATATTTCCTGACTGACACTAATAAAATATTTCACTGACTGACACTAAAAAATATTTCACTGACTGACACTGACGTTATATTCCACTGACGTTATATTCCACGGACTGGCACTGACGTTATATTTCACTGACTGGCACTGACGTCATATTTCACTGACTGACACTAATAAAATATTTCACTGACTGGCACTGACGTCATATTTCACTGACTGGCACTAATAAAATATTTCACTGACTGACACTAATAAAATATTCCACGGACTGGCACTGACGTTATATTCAACTGACTGGCACTGACGTTATATTCCACTGACTGGCACTAATAAAATATTTCACTGACTGGCACTGACGTCATATTTCACTGACTGGCACTGACGTCATATTTCACTGACTGATACTAATAAAATATTTCACTGACTGGCACTGACGTCATATTTCACTGACTGGCACTGACGTCATATTTCACTGACTGACACTAATATAATATTTCACTGACTGGCACTGACGTTATATTCCACTGACGTTATATTTCACTGACTGGCACTGACGTTATATTCAACTGACGTTATATTTCACTGACTGGCACTGACGTTTATTCCACTGGCGACGTTATATTCCACTGACTGGCACGACGTTATATTCCACTGACTGGCACTGACGTTATATTCCACTGACTGGCACTGACGTTATATTCCACTGACTGGCACTGACGTTATATTCCACTGACTGGCACTGACGTCATATTTCACTGACTGGCACTGACGTCATATTTCACTGACTGATACTAATAAAATATTCTGCCTGACACTATTAAAATTCACTGACTGGCACTGACGTCATATTTCACTGACTGACACTAATAAAATATTTCACTGCTGGCACTGACGTGATATTCCGACTGGCACTAATATAATATTTCACTGACTGACACTAATAAAATATTTCACTGACTGGCACTGACGTTATATTTCACTGACTGGCACTGACGTCATATTTCACTGACTGGCACTAATATAATACTTCACTGACTGATACTAATAAAATATTTCACTGACTGGCACTGACGTCATATTCCACTGACTGGCACTGACGTTATATTCCACGGACTGGCACTGACGTTATATTCAACTGACTGGCACTGACGTTATATTCCACTGACTGGCACTAATAAAATATTTCACTGACTGGCACGACGTCATTTCACTGACTGGCACTGACGTCATATTTCACTGACTGATACTAATAAAATATTTCACTGACTGGCACTAATAAAATATTTCACTGACTGGCACTGACGTCATATTCACTGTCTGGCACTGACGTCATATTTCACTGACTGACACTAATAAAATATTTCACTGACTGGCACTGAGTTATATTCCTGACTGGCACTTATATTCCCTCTGGCACTGACGTTATATTCACTGACTGGCACTGACGTTATATTCCCTTTGGCACTGACGTTATATTCCACTGACTGGCACTGACGTTATATTCCATTGACTGGCACTGACGTTATATTCCACTGACTGGCACTGACGTTATATTCCACTGACTGGCACTGACGTTATATTCACTGACTGGCACTAATAAAATATTTCACTGACTGGCACTGACGTCATATTCAACTGACTGGCACTAATAAAATATTTCACTGACTGGCACTGACGTCATATTTCACTGACTGGCACTAATAAAATATTTCACTGACTGACACTAATAAAATATTTCACTGACGTCATATTTCACTGACTGGCACTAATAAAATATTTCACTGACTGGCACTGACGTTATATTTCACTGACTGGCACTGACGTCATATTTCACTGACTGACACTAATAAAATATTTCAACTGGCACTGACGTTATATTTCACTGACTGGCACGACGTCATATTTCACTGACTGACACTAATAAAACATTTCACTGACTGGCACAATAAAATATTTCACTGACGTCATATTTCACTGACTGGCACTAATAAAATATTTCACTGACTGGCACTGACGTCATATTTCACTGACTGGCACTAATAAATATTTCACTGACTGGCACTGACGTCATATTTCACTGACTGGCACTGACGTCATATTTCACTGACTGACATTAATAAAATATTTCACTGACCGGCACTGACGTTATATTCCACTGACTGGCACTGACGTTATATTCCACTGACGTTATATTCCACTGACGTCATATTTCACTGACTGGCACTAATAAAATATTTCACTGACGAGCACTAATAAAATATTTCACTGACTGGCACGACGTCATATTTCACGACTGACACTAATAAAATATTTCACTGACTGGCACTGACGTTATTCACTGACGTTATATTCCACTGACTGGCACTGACGTTATATTCCACTGACTGGCACTGACATATTCACTGACGTTATATTCCGCAGCTGGCACGACGTTATATTCCACTGACTGGCACGCGTATTTTCACTGACTGGCTTTGTGACACTAATAAAATATTTCACTGACTGGCACTGACGTCATATTTCACTGACTGACACTAATAAAATATTTCACTGACTGGCACTGACGTTATATTCCACGACTGGCACTGACGTTATATTCCATGACGTTATATTCCACTGACGTCATATTTCACTGACTGGCACTGACGTTATATTCCACGGACTGGCTCTGACGTTATATTCACGGACTGGCACTGACGTTATATTCCACTGACTGGCACTGACGTTATATTCCACTGTAGCCACTGACGTTATATTCCACTGACTGGCACTGCGTCATATTTCACTGACTGGCACTGACGTCATATTTCACTGACTAATATATTTCCTGGCACTGACGTTATATTCCACTGACTGGCACTGACGTTATATTCCACGGACTGGCACTGACGTTATATTCCACTGACTGGCACTGACGTTATATTCCACTGACTGGCACTGACGTTATATTCCACTGACTGGCACTGACGTTATATTCTGTAAAAAAAGAGACAGTGTTAAATGCTGGTTCTTGTTGTGCACGATAAATCTGTTATTAAAATACGAAATGTACAGGTATATCCAGGTTAGGTTAGGTTAGGTTAGGTTAGGTTAGGTAAGGTTAAATTTGAAGGTTAGTTTAGTTAAATGAGCGAACTTAATTAATTCCACAGCGCCAATCAGGGGAGGGCATTAACGCACATATGTTTTTCATGAATTCAGACCAAGTAAATAAAAGAAGTGAGAGAGAATAATGTTAATGAAATAAAGTCAGTGATAAAAGGCAAGAGAGCCAAATTGCTGGACGAAAAACTAGGACGAAGTGATATATGAAACACTACCATTCAATTACGACTCTCCTGATATGTATGTATGCATGTATGTATGTATGTATGTATGTATGTATGTATGTAACTCGTGTGTGAACAAAGTGAAATATTGAACATATGTGTTGACTGACCTCAATCTCAGAGAGCGAGAACCACACAGTAGCTGGGGACGAGACCCAGTGAGAGGAGCTGTGGACGAGAGTTAAGGCCACTGGACGGACACTCTTAGATCGACATAAACGAACAAACACAATTAATATAACTCATGTAGGTTTATCTTATACTGGAGGTAAATTTCAATCGGGATTTACTTTTATAATTATTTACGAATAGAGAATAAGGAATGAATAAAATAATGCATGACTCAATTGTGGTAACATATCCAGGTAGATAATTGACGAGGTGACCCAAACTTGTGAAGTAGACGGAACAATATGAACCTAACCTAACCATAAACGGTGATACTCTCTATAGAAGCAATCAGTAGTGAGTGAGGGAGACGAGTGAGGGGCTAAGAGAGTGTAAGGAGGAGTATAAGGAGCGGGTAAGGTGGGGAGAGGTTGGTGCCACTCTCCTTATGGGCCGCTGTTGTGGAGCGGGCTAGAGGCGCATTGGTGTACGCAGGTGTGACGCCGCCTCACCATGCCACACCCCGACACACGCCAATTATTTATTATTAACACCTACCACACCTCCTACACCCAGGGGCTTAACACTCTCCCCCCAACATCGCTGTCTTTCCTCCTTGATACAACGTCTTGGTGGAGGAAAACCTGAAGTGACGGAGGAAAACTGTGTACCTTTAGACCCGTGTGTACCTAACCTAAGGAGATGTACACGGTCAAATATCTTAAACTTAGAAACGTACATGGCCAAATATCTTCAACTTAAAGAGACGTACACGGTCAAATATCTTCAACTTAGAGACGTACACGGTCAAATATCTTCAACTTAAAGAGATGTACACGGTCAAATATCTTCAACTTAGAGACGTACACGGCCAAATATCTTCAACTTAGAGACGTACACGGCCAAATATCTTCAACTTAAAGAGACGTACACGCTCAAATACCTTCAACTTAAAGAGACGTACACGGCCAAATATCTTCAACTTAAAGAGACGTACACGGTCAAATACCTTCAAGTTCTATAATCTTATCAACATATAACAAAGATAACAATTACGTGTATCTACTATAATTATAACATGATCACTACACCTGTTATATTATGATAACCTATGAGTGATCTGTATGCCGGACATACACTCTGTGCCCGTCGACCAAGTGACTAACTGTATATTATCGCTTCATGCTTCACTTCCATATGTTACCGCTTCATGCTTCACTTCCATATGTGTTACCGCTTCATACTTCACTTCCATATGTGTTACCGCTTCATGCTTCACTTCCATGTGTTACCGCTTCATGTCACTTCCATATGTGTTCCGCTTCATGCTTCACTTCCATATGTGTTACCGCTTCATGCTTCACTTCCATATGTGTTACCGCTTCATGCTTCACTATATGTGTTATCTCATGCTTCACTTCCATATGTGTTACCGCTTCATGCTTCACTTCCATATGTGTTACCGCTTCATGCTTCACTCCATATGTGTTACCGCTTCATGCTTCACTTCCATGTGTTACCGCTTCATCACTCATATGTGTTCCGCCCATGCTTCACTCCATGTGTACGCTATGCTCACTCCATATGGTAGCTCATATTGTCTTCATGCTTCACTCCATATGTTACGCTTATGCTTCACTTCCATATGTGTTACCGCTTCATGGTTAACTTCCATATGTGTACTGCTTCATGCTTCACTTCCATATGTGTTACCACTTCATGCTTCACTTCCATATGTGTTTACCGCTTCATGCTTCACTTCCATATGTGTTACCGTTTCATGCTTCACTCATATGTGTTACCGCTTCACTATATGTTTACCGCTTCATGCTTCACTTCCATATGTGTTACCACTTGCTTCACTTCCATATGTGTTACCGCTCATGCTTCACTTCCATATGTGTTACCGCTTCATGCTTCACTCCATATGTGTTACCGCTTCATGCTTCACTGCCATATGTGTTACCGCTTCATGCTTCCATATATGTGTTACCTCATGGTTACTTCCATATGTGTTACCGCTTCATGCTTCACTTCCATATGTGTTACCACTTCATGCTTCACTTCCATATGTGTTACCGCTTCATGCTTCACTTCATATGTGTTACCGTATGCTTCACTTCCATATGTTACGCATGTTCATGCCAGTGTTAGTTCTCACTCCATATGTGACGTCATGCTTCACAACCTAACCAACAGATTGACCTCACGCCGGGGTGCCATCATTAGGTTGGTCCACTTGTCGCCCCGTGGTGACGATACACGGCCGCTAGTAGGGGCGAGGTTACTAGTAGGGGGCGGTTACTAGTGGAGGGTGGCTGCTAGTAGGAGCGATTGGAAGAGGAGTGGTAGGAGCAGGAGCATGAGGGAGGAGGGAGGGAGAAGGGGCAGGGGTGGAGGGAGAAGGGGGCAGGGCGGAGGGGAGAAGGAGGCAGGGCAGAGAGGGGAGAAGGGGGCAGGGCGGAGGGGAGGAGGCAGGGCAGAAGGGAGAAGGTGGCAGGGCGGAGGGACAAGGGGGCAGGGCGGAGGGGAGAAGGGGCAGGGCGGAGGGGAGAAGGGGCAGGGCGGAGGGAGAAGGGGCAGGGCAGGAGGCAGCACAAACAGAAGACGTCATCAACAGTACAATATATGTGGAAATATTCTCTCGTATAAAGAGTCATTAGCGGCTTCACCTAACCTAACCTAATCTAACCACTGCTCCTCTCGCCCAAGAAGAGGAGGGCCACTAAGATGAAGAAGAAGATGATGAAGAGGGCCGCTAAGAGGAGGAGGAAGAAGAAGAAGAAGAAGAAGACCACTGCTCCCCTCGCCCAGATAACCCAACATTTAATACTCCCTTACTGACAGCCTTCCCTCCCGTCACACCTCACCAACACCCTTCCTCTCAACACACCTCCGCCTCCACTTAATTCCAACAGCTGGTCACGAGTCTCACCTGTAATTAACGCTCTCACACACACACACACACACACACACACACACACACACACACACACACACACACACACACACACACTATAAATTTTGATTATTAGATATGTATTTTAAATTATTATTTTTTTATTAAGTTTTTATTTTTTGGGGTGATTTTTGGGTCAGTTTCGTGATTTTTATGTGAATTTCGAATCATCTGATAATATACTTCACAATAATATGCACACACACACACACGTCATTACCCCAAAGCGCCATAGTTCCACAGACTTTTTTTTAAGACACCAAGAAAATATTCAGCAGAACTTAAGTCAGAGTCAGTAACACGATCACGGACGCAGGCCAGGTGTGAGGTTATCCATGTGGCAGGGGGAGATGGGGAGGGATTGAGAGCTTCACGAGAGTAGGAGGGAGGGAGTAAAGATGCCATCAGCTGCCATCTCCTACTATTAAACCCTTCAGACTTAATATTCACCCTCGGCATCGACGTGTGTTAAAACTCCGTCTAATGTTTACATACAAACAGACGAGGAAAACCTTAAACACAAGCTGCCTGGAGAGAGTTAGTGAGGACGGCATTTAGAGGATAATTCACTGGCTGGTACCTGAGGTAGTGGCTACAGGCTGTGAGTTCTGTGCTCGTCTGGGTTACTTGTGAAATTCACAAGACGGACTCGATCGTACAACTGCTAGCGAGCGCTCCATGGATTATTATTTATATTATCCACATTTTGGAATTAAAAACAAACAAAAAATAACTTTATTAAAGGGACATTATTTCTCATGTCAATGTTGTCGGTTTTAATGCTAAAGGACATGAATATATGTACAATTACACAGCCTCAGTGGGTAGGACTGAGCCCGGCCCACTTAGTACAGATTATAGTCAATCAAACAGCTCTGGCTAGACAAGGTTTACGCCTCGTGTAAGGAGTTAACGTGTAGACTAAGAGTGTTGGGGCGAGGAGGCAGCCAGCAACACAAACCACGCGAGGAGGCGCCACAAAAACACTCAACACGTAGCGTCAGGGTCAGTAAGCACGCACGTCCGGAATGTAGAGTGTGAGGGAGGGCCGCGGGGAGACCTCCTAACCTAACCTAACCTAACCTAACCTCTTGCTCTATCTCACCATCACCAGAACCCTATCACCAAGCACCTCTAGCACCATCACCAGAACCCTATCACCAAGCACCTCTATCACCATCACCAGAACCCTATCACCAAGCACCTCTAGCACCATCACCAGAGCCCTATCACCAAGCACCTCTATCACCATCACCAGAACCCTATCACCAAGCACCTCTATCACCATCACCAGAACCCTATCACCAAGCACCTCTATCACCATCACCAGAACCCTATCACCAAACACCTCTATCACCATCCTGCAGACCCTATCTTAAACACCTCTATCACATCCACCAGACCCCTATCACCAACACCTCTATCACCATCACCAGAACCCTATCACCATCACCCAGAACCCTATCATAAGCACCTCTATCACCATCCCCAGAACCTATCATAGCACCTCTATCCACCATCATAGAACCCTATCACCAAGCACCTCTATCACCATCACAGAACCCTATCACCAAGCACCTCTATCACCATCACCAGAACCTATCCCAAACACCTCTATCACCATCCCACCAGACCCCTATCACCAAGCACCTCTATCACCATCACCAGAACCCTAATATCACAAGCACCTCCTATCACCATCACAGAACCCTATCACCAAGCACCTCTATCACCATCACCAGAACCCCTGTCACCAAGCACCTCTATCACCATCACCAGAACCTATACTTAGAAGCACCCTCTAGCACCATCACAGAACCCTATCACCAAACACCTCTATCACCATCTACAGAACCCTATCACCAAGCACCTCTATCACCATCACCAGAGCTATCTTAAGCACCTCTATCACCATCCCACCCAGAACCCTATCTTAAGCACCTCTATCACCATCACCAGAACCCTATCACCAAGCACCTCTATCACCATCACCAGAACCCTATCACCAAGCACCAGAACCCTATCACCAAGCACCTCTATCACCATCACCAGACCCCTATCACCAAGCACCTCTATCACCATCACCAGAACCCTATCACCAAGCATCTCTATCACCATCACCAGACCCCTATCACCAAGCACCTCTATCACCATCACCAGAACCCTAGGTTAGGTTTGGGAATATTGACGATAGCGAATGTGTTCTCCCTATAGCATATATCTTAAAAAATAACTGGAGGAACAAATAAAAATTGTATAGATGATAAAGTTTTGTAAATTCGTTTGTAAATAATATGACGGGTTATTTAGTTCAATGTCTAGACTTTGAAAATGAATGATGTTATTGTAAGTTTATTCATGCAATATTTTCTATGTTATTGTGGCGCGGATGAAGAGGTACAGGAACAATTAAGAGAGGAAAGGGGATTAAGACAGGTGAGGGAAGCCACAGGTAGGAGAGTAATGGAACTGACTGGACAGGTGGAAGACTGACCTATGTGTGGAACTGACTGTATAGGTGGAAGACTGACCTACGTGTGGAACTGACAGGACAGGTGGAAGACTGTCCTACGTGTGGAACTGACTGTACAGGTGGAAGACTGACCTACGTGTGGAACTGACTGTACAGGTGGAAGACTGACCTACGTGTGGAACTGACTGTACAGGTGGAAGACTGACCTACGTGTGGAACTGGCTGTACAAGGTGGAAGACGTGACCTACGTGTGGAACTGGCTGTACAGGTGGAAGACTGTCTACATGGAACCCCAGTGACTGTACAAGGTGGAGGGCAGCTACGTGTGGAACTGACTGTGCAGGTGGAAGGGAGCCCGACCCCGTGTGGAACTGACTGGCCTGGGTGGAGGGCAGAGCCTACGTGTGGAACTGACTGGCCTGGTGGAAGACTGACCTACGTGTGGAACTGACTGTACAGGTGTAAGACTGAACTACGTGTGGACTGACTGTACAGGTGTAAGACTGACCTACGTGTGGAACTGACTGTACAGGAGGAAGACTGACCTACGTGTGGAACTGACTGTACAGGTGGAAGACTGACCCACGTGTGGAACTGACTGTACAGGTGGAAGACTGACCTACGTGTGGAACTGACTGTACAGGTGGAAGACTGACCTACGTGTGGAACTGACTGTACAGGTGGAAGACTGACCTACATGTGGAACTGACTGTACAGGTGGAAGACTGACCTACGTGTGGAACTGACTGTACAGGTGGAAGACTGACCACGTGTGGAACTGACTGGTACAGGTGGAAGACTGACCCACGTGGAACTGACTGCAGAGGTGGAAGACTGACCTACGGTGGAACTGACTGGACAGGTGGAAGCACCGTCCCACGTGGAACTGACTGTACAGGTGGAAGACCGTCCTACGTGAACTGACTGTACAGGTGGAAGATGACTGACCTGATGTGGAACTGACTACAGGTGGAAGACTGACTCACGTGTGGAACTGACTGTACAGGTGGAAGACTGGCCTACGTGTGGAACTGACTGGACAGGTGGAAGACTGACCTACGTGTGGAACTGACTGTACAGGTGGAAGACTGACCTACGTGTGGAACTGACTGTACAGGTGGAAGACTGACCTACGTGTGGAACTGATTGTACAGGTGGAAGACTGACCTACGTGTGGAACTGACTGTATAGGTGGAAGACTGACCTACGTGTGGAACTGACAGGACAGGTGGAAGACTGTCCTACGTGTGGAACTGACTGTACAGGTGGAAGACTGACCTACATGGAACTGACTGTACAGGTGGACATGACCTACGTGTGGAACTGACTGTACAGGTGGAAGACTGACCTACGTAAACTGACTGTACAGGTGGAAGACTGACCTACGTGTGGAACTGACTGTACAGGTGGAAAACTGACCTACGCGTGGACTGACTGTACAGGTAAGACTGACCTACGTGTGGAACTGACTGTACAGGTGGAAGACTGACCTACGTGTGGAACTGATCACAGGTGGAAGACTGACCTACGTGTGGAACTGACTGTACAAGTGTAAGACTGACCTACGTGTGGAACTGACTGTACAGGTGGAAGACTGACCTACGTGTGGAACTGACTGTACAGGTGGAAGACTGACCTACGTGTGGAACTGACTGTACAAGTGTAAGACTGACCTACGTGTGGAACTGACTGTACAGGTGGAAGACTGTCCTACGTGTGGAATTGACTGTACAGGTGGAAGACTGACCTACGTGTGGAACTGACTGTACAGGTGGAAGACTGACCTACGTGTGGAACTGACTGTACAGGTGGAAGACTGACCTACGTGGAACTGACTGTACAGGTGGAAGACTGACCTACGTGTGGAACTGACTGTACAGGTGGAAAACTGACCCACGTGTGGAACTGACTGTACAGGTGTAAGACTGACCTACGTGTGGAACTGACTGTACAGGTGGAAGACTGACCTACGTGTGGAACTGACTGTACAGGAGGAAGACTGACCTACGGGAACTGACTGTACAGGTGTAAGACTGTCCTACGTGTGGAACTGACTGTACAGGAGGAAGACTGACCTACGTGTGGAACTGACTGTACAGGTGGAAGACTGACGTACGCGTGGAACTGACTGTACAGGTGGAAGACTGACCTACGTGTGGAACTGACTGTACAGGTGGAAGACTACCTTGGTGGAACTGACTGTAAGTGACTACCCTGGAAACTGACTGTAAGGTGGAAGACTGACCTACGCGTGGAACTGACTGTACAGGTGGAAGACTGACCTACGTGTGGAACTGACTGTACAGGAAGACTGACCTACGTGGAACTGACTGTACAGGTAAGACTGACCTACGTGTGGAACTGACTGTACAGGTGGAAGACTGACCTACGCGTGAACCTGACTGTACAGGTGGAAGACTGACCTACGTGTGGAACTGACTGTACAGGTGGAAGACTGACCTAGGTGAGAGTAACGAACAGAGGATGTTTGGAACCATCTACTGTCCCTGAGCCCTGAAAGTACCAAGTGAGAGTAACGAACAGAAGATGTTTTTACACCATCTACTGTCCCTGAGCCCTGAAAGTACCAAGGAGAGTAAAGAACAGAGGATGTTTGTACACCATCTACTGTCCCTGAGCCCTGAAAGTACCAAGTGAGAGTAACGAACAGAGGATGTTTGTACACCATCTACTGTCCCTGAGCCCTGAAAGTACTAAGTGAGAGTAACGAACAGAGGATGTTTGTACACCATCTACTGTCCCTGAGCCCTGAAAGTACCAAGTGAGAGTAACAGAACAGAAGATGTTTGTACACCATCTACTGTCCCTGAGCCCTGAAAGTACCAAGTGAGAGTAACGAACAGAAGATGTTTGTACACCATCTACTGTCCCTGAGCCCTGAAAGTACCAGGTGAGAGTAACGAACAGGATGTTGTACACCATCTACTGTCCCTGAGCCCTGAAAGTACTAAGTGAGAGTAACGAACAGAGGATGTTTGTACACCATCTACTGTCCCTGAGCCCTGAAAGTACCAAGGAGAGTAAAGAACAGAGGATGTTTGTCACCATCTACTGTCCCTGAGCCCTGAAAGTACCAAGTGAGAGTAACGAACAGAGGATGTTTGTACACCATCTACTGTCCCTGAGCCCTGAAAGTACCAAGTGAGAGAGTAACGAACAGAGGATGTTTGTACACCATCTACCGTCCTGAGCCCTGAAAGTACCAAGTGAGAGTAACGAACAGAGGATGTTTGTACACCATCTACTGTCCCTGAGCCCTGAAAGTACCAAGTGAGAGTAACGAACAGAAGATGTTTGTACACCATCTACTGTCCCTGAGCCCTGAAAGTACCAAGTGAGAGTAACGAACAGAAGATGTTTGTACACCATCTACTGTCCCTGAGCCCTGAAAGTACCAAGTGAGAGTAACGACAGAGGATGTTTTACACCATCTACTGTCCCTGAGCCTGAAAAGTACCAAGTGAGAGTAACGAACAGAGGATGTTTGTACACCATCTACTGTCCCTGAGCCCTGAAAGTACCAAGTGAGAGTAAAGAACAGAGGATGTTTGTACACCATCTACTGTCCCTGAGCCCTGAAAGTACCAAGTGAGAGTAACGAACAGAGGATGTTTGTACACCATCTACGTCCCTGCCCTGAAAGTACAAGTGAGAGTAACGAACAGAGATGTTTGTACACCATCTACTGTCCCTGAGCCCTGAAAGTACCAAGTGAGAGTAACGAACAGAAGATGTTTGTACACCATCTACTGTCCCTGAGCCCTGAAAGTACCAAGTGAGAGTAACGAACAGAAGATGTTTGTACACCATCTACTGTCCCGAGCCCTGAAAGTACTATGAGAGTAACGAACAGAGGATGTTTGTACACCATCTACTGTCCCTGAGCCCTGAAAGTACCAAGTGAGAGTAACGAACAGAAGATGTTTGTACACCATCTACTGTCCCTGAGCCCTGAAAGTACCAGAATATTTAGCGAAAGTCGTGTTCTATAGCCTATGCGAACGAGGGGACATTTGGACGGTATCTACTAGGCCTATGCACTCATTGTTGTGGGGTTAACACGACACAACACAACACAACACAACGCAACGCAACACAACACAACGCAACGCAACACAACGTAACACAACACATTATATACGCTGTGATCACGTCTTAGTCAAGTGATCATAATTATACACAAAGGTCTTATGTTGTTCCAGTGTTAACCTTCCAGTAATTGCCTGTGTATTAGAGTGTCTTGTGTTGTTTTGTAATTGTCAACCTTATTCCTTTGTCTTACACACACACACACACACACACACACACACACACACACACACACACACACACACACACACACACGGTATAAAATCGACAGACCAAATTTTGCCGCATGCAGTTGATCCCCATATGGTGTGTCATCCCTCTGTTAGCGTGATATATTATGGTAAACTGCCGCAGTATCTCTCTACCACAACGTGACGTAGCTGGCTGCCGCTGCCCAACACCACCACAGCGGAAACCGGAAACGGAAGGGACCTCGTGACTTCACCATATGGTATTTGGGGACCGAATTTTTGTTTTTAAGAGATAAGTTAAAACTAAAACTATATAATGAAAATATTAAATACGTATAATGAAGAATAATAATGTACATACAAACTATAGTGCAATAATAATAATAATAATAATAATAATAATAATAATAATAATAATAACCATTCTTCACACTCCTGAGTTTTGTGGTATTGTCCTATAGAAAATTTTACCTTAAAGAACTAAACATATAATGGATATGTTGGGATATACTTAATCAAATTGATATAATTTGTTTTATTCCATTGTCTGCATACGGTATTGACTATGTACAGTCCCCTTCACTATATAGTGCGTTTACAGGGGCTCGTCATATAGCCTAGGTACAGTCCCCTTCACTAGCACGTTTACAGGGGCTCGTCATATAGCCTAGGTACAGTCCCCTTCACTAGCACGTTTACAGGGGCTCGTCATATAGCCTAGGTACAGTCCCCTTCACTATATAGTGCGTTACAGGGCCTGTCATATAGCCTAGGTACAGTCCCCTTCACTATATAGTTCGTTTACAGGGGCTCGTCATATAGCCTAGGTACAGTCCTTTCACTATATAGTTCGTTTACAGGGGCTCGTCATATAGCCTAGGTACAGTCCCTTCACTAGCACGTTTACAGGGGATCGTCATATAGCCTAGGTACAGTCCCCTTCACTAGCACGTTTACAGAGGGCTCGTCATATAGCCTAGGTACAGTCCCCTTCACTAGCACGTTTACAGGGGCTCGTCATATAGCCTAGGTACAGTCCCTTTCACTAGCACGTTTACAGGCTCGTCATATAGCCTAGGTACAGTCCCCTTCACTAGCACGTTTACAGAGGCTCGTCATATAGCCTAGTACAGTCCCCTTCACTAGCACGTTTACAGGGGCTCGTCATATAGCCTAGGTACAGTCCCTTCACTAGCACGTTTACAGGGGCTCGTCATATAGCCTAGGTACAGTCCCCTTCACTAGCACGTTTACAGGGGCTCGTCAGCCTAGGTACAGTCCCTTCACTAGCACGTTTACAGGGCTCGTCAGGTTAGGTGCAGTGTGGCAACGCTGTGTTTGTTTACATTCGACAGAAGGAAACTCACAATAGTAAACACACTATGGAATCAAAGTAAAACAATATTAAAACAAATATCTCAGAGATAATGATATATGGAATGTTTATATGACGAGTCCTGTAAACGCACAAGTGAAGGGACTGTACGTTGTTTGTTCCACTTTTACTGAATCAACGTGATCTATCTATCTATCTATCTATCTACACGTCACAAAGATTCCAGCAAAAATACACGGGATGGGTGGCATACCTAGAGAGAGGGGTGGGATGTATAGGTCCGTGTTGCCCTACAGTCTACTCTAGCCTATTGACAAGAACCTGTTACGGAATCCAGGAAAAATGTCACAGAAAAAATCACAGGAAAAATTACAGGGAAAAAAATCAGAACCTAACGTAACTTAATGGTAATTAAATAAAATGTGACTTTCTGTTTTTCCCCCGAGGCAAAATTGTGACTTCTATGATTTTTGTGAGTTTTCCTGTTGCTTTATTTCCGTTCACTGTTAGAAGACACCCAGTAAGACCCGTTGCTGCTGTTTCTGGTTCACACTGTGTCTCTGTTGTAATATAAGAGTCAGCTAATTTATTATTTTAGTTTGTTTAGAATTTCTGCCTTATCATTTTAATAGTCCCACTGTACTGACAAACCTCTCGCACACCTTCCATGAAGTACATGTTATCTTAAAAAATATTAGTTATCACGTTATAATAAATAGACGTAATTGCTATCTTTGTTAGTTATCACGTTAAATAATTTAGAGATAGTGTGGTGAAGGTGTATGGGGTGCCAACTGTTCAGCATATCTATCCATTAAAGTTATATTGTAAAAAGTGAAGCTGTAACAAGTACTACAATAAACTGATCATAAAGTATTACTGTGGTGTCCGGTGTCAACTGCTTAAAGTGTTGTATCAACACATCCTGTAAAATTACTGCAGGGCGAGAAGTAAGAGTCCTGTGTTTACAAACATTGGTGACATTCTGTTCTGTATGGCCACATGTTACCAAGTCTTACGTCATGTGTATATATATGTATATATATATGTATATATATATGTATATATATATATATATATATATATATATATATATCTATATATATATATATATATATATATATATATATATATATATATATATATATATATATATATATATATATATAAGTGTTCAATAACCAGGTGACAGATAGTATATGTACCAGTAATCTTAAAAAGGGTAATAATAAATATTGATTTAAAAATTTGGCGTTTCCATGGATCGCCATCTTTGTTTAGGGCGAGCGATGAGGAACAACCTCCTAACTCCCAGTGTTGACCACGAGTGCGGTAGTGGCGCTGTAGAGCCACTTTACTCACCAATCAGGATGAAATACTTATACTACATCTCCTAAACACAAAAAATGATCAGTAAAAAGAAATAAACGTGGAATATTGACGCCAGCGACCTGAAACACTATGGCGGACGAGGGAGGCCCAAGCCGATGTTATCAACTCGGCAAGACTTCGCTTTATTTTTATTTACTCATTTGTCTTAAGATTTACTCCACTTTTCTTATAAAATAATAATAAAAAGACACATTTCAGCAGGAAGTAACAGTATACATCATTCCTGAACTATAACTATATATTTCACCAAGCTTAAATCTCGTCTTCCGCCTTCTAAATGGCGCTGTGTGACGGCGGAACGTTACTCAGCCCGGTCACAACTACCTACACTTTCGTAACCTAATTCAAAACTACATATATCTATAGACACTTAAAACACTAATTAATTTATTATATGATTACCTGCACGTAAAAAACCCCGGATAAATAGCACGATATGATAGAATTACGTGAATTTAAATTTTTGTCAGGTATTTGTTTATTTTTGTTACAGTAGGTCAACCTGTGAGCACTGTAGTTGTGGTGTGGTAGTAGTAGTAGTAGTAGTAGTAGTAGTAGTAGTAGTAGTAGTAGTAGTAGTAGTAGTAGTAGTAGTAGTAGTAGTAGTAGTAGTAGTAGTTGTAGTAGTACACATTTAGTCTTATTTGTGTAATATTTCATTGTCTCATCCTTTTTTACGGGCATTAACCCACCATCAGGGCCTGGGGAATATATAATAAATAATAATTATAATAATAATATCTATTATTATTATTATTATTACAAATAAATTAATAAAAATAATAACCATAAAAAAATACATAATTGAAAAAAGTAAATCAAGAGAGAAATTATACATTATATATGTTTAGTCCAGGTAAGAGAGACAATTGAGACCCAGCAATTGTGTGTAAATGAGGCAGAAAGTCAGATCATCAACCTGGGACTTGGCACATATGGCAGCAGGGTCTACCATTAGACAACACATTATGCTTCCAATATCTTCAGGCGGCAGTACCTCCCTGTTTGACAGCTGCCTATCTACCTACTACCGGTCTCCAAGGTAACGTTCCAGGAAAACTTACGACGGGCCTGCATTCCGAGAAAACGTGCAGCTCAACTAGCAGTCTTTCAGTCCACCAGAGATCGCCCAACTGGTGCCCCGACGACGTTCACCACTGCCTCCACCAAGTGTCAGACACAAGATATGGCCAACAACAGTACACCATCTGATGACAAGGGCGCCAGGACGACATAACAAGACGAAACTCAAACTAATTCACTGCTCTGCTCAACTGATACAAGAAACCTTCCACACATGTTATCAACTGATCCAAACATAGATGGTGCAGTGACAATGGGGTTTCGAAGAACATGGAGGCAGTAACACCACACCACTGATGGCCGGGGCAGTGTCAGTGGTAGGTGGGGAGCTACTAGCCAGTGTTGAGATGCAGGCAGTAACACCACACCACTGATGGCCGGGGCAGTGTCAGTGGTAGGTGGTATGGGGGAGCTACTAGCCAGTGTTGGAGATGCAGGCAGTAACACCACACCACTGATGGCCGGGGCAGTGTCAGTGGTAGGTGGTATGGGGGAGCTACTAGCCAGTGTTGGAGATGCAGGCAGTAACACCACACCACTGATAGCCGGGCAGTGTCAGTGGGGTGTATCAGCTACTAGCCAGTGTTGGAGATGCAGGCAGTAACACACACCACTGATGGCCGGGGTGGTGTCGGTGGTAGGTGGTATAGAATACTAGCCAGTGTTGGAGATGCAGCAGTAACACCACACTACTGATGGCCGGGGCAGTGTCAGTGGTGGGTGGTATGGGGGAGCTACTAGCCAGTGTTGGAGATGCAGGCAGTAACACCACACACACTGATGGCCGGGGCAGTGTCAGTGGTAGGTGGTATGGGAGGCTACTGGCCATGCAGGCAGTAACACCACACCGCGATGGCCAGGGCGGTGTCAGTGGTGGTGGTATGGGAGCTACTAGCCAGTGTTGGAGATGCAGGCAGTAACACCACACTACTGATGGCCGGGGCAGTGTCAGTGGTAGGTGGTATGGGGGAGCTACTAGCCAGTGTTGGAGATGCAGGCAGTAACACCACACTACTGATGGCCGGGGCAGTGTCAGTGGTAGGTGGTATGGGGGAGCTACTAGCCAGTGTTGGAGATGCAGGCAGTAACACCACACCACTGATGGCCGGGGCAGTGTCAGTGGTAGGTGGTATGGAGGAGCCAGTAGGTGCAGGCGTGACAGCAGCCAGACCCCTCACCCACAATTACCCCCAGCTGAGTGTCGAGGATATGCAGGAGACACGACCCCTGAACACCGGCGTACACGACGGGGTGATCCTCAACAAATGATAAAGCTAAAGCTGTCATCCCCACCAAGACACAGACTCAAACCACTAACGCTGTAGCCGAGGGAAAGAAGTTGAAGATGTGGCAGTTGCCGTCACATTCAGACTCCAGCCTTGACGCTAGAATAAAGAAGGCAAGATACGCACATGGGCACAGAGAAAACAAGAAGAATGTAATTGTGAAGTTAGAAGCAGAGAACAAGAGGATACCAGATTTGGAAAAAGAAATAAAATACCTGAAAGGTGACAACAAAAGACTTCGTACAATTTGTGAGAACTTCATTCATGCCAAGAAATTAAAACTGGGTTAGGTTAATCACCGAAGGGTCAAGACCTATCAGGCGCTGCTCGACCCATTCCCCAAGTCCCTCTCCCCGGCTCATCCTCACCACCGGGATATCAACATAATCAAAAGTGACAATTTCGTTTCGGAAAGAAGTTGGATAAGAGCATAAGAAAATAAGGAGTCTGCTCTAGGCCAGTTGGCCTGTGCATGTCAGCTCCTGTCGAGAGTTACAACCATTCTCTATCGTCCATGAATCTATCTAGCCTCCTTTTAAAACTTTCCAGAGTTCCAGCACTTACTACAAAGTTGCTAAGCTTGTTCCACTCGTCCACCACCCTAATTGTGAACCAGTTCCTTCCCATCTCCCTCCTAAACCTAAACTTATCCAACTTAAATCCGTTGCTACGAGTCCGATCCTGCTCGGATATTATAAGAACTTTATCTATATCCCCTTTATTGATTCCTTTCACCCACTTAAATACTTCTATCATATCTCCCCGCACTCTTCGTCTTTCTAGGGAATGCAAGTTAGTTTCTTTAACTTATCTTGATATGGAAGGTTTCTAAGTCCCGGAATCATTTTCGTTTTTCGCTGCACCGACTCTAGTGAATTGATATCCATTCTATAATAAGGGCACCAGAACTGAACAGCATAATCGAGGTGCGGCCTGACTAGAGCAAGATATAGTTGCAATAAGACCTCTGCACTCTTGTTACTTACAGTTTTAGATATAAAACTCAATACTCTGTTTGCCTTATTTCGAACATTAACGCACTGTTTTCTAGGCCGTAGGTCCGGCCTTACTAGTACGCATAAGTCTCTTTCACAAGTCGACTTCTTTATATGTTAAGGCTGTACACATTGACAGTATTTGTTGTCACAGTGAGCACCTAACCTAAACAAACAAGGAGAACGCTATAGTCAGCCTCTACGGTATAGTAAGGCATCTTATAAAAATCATATATTAAAATCCATCACAGCTACAGTAGGCAGGAACAGACACTAATATGTACAGTACAGTATCAGGTGTTAACCCTCAGTGTATAGGGTGACAGACCACACACCATTTTAACGTAATTCAGTGAATACCATGAATAAGATGACACTGTACTCAGAGTGAAGTCATCGTACTCACGGAGTAACATACCTAAACCTGTATCTGTACTAAAGACTGTACTCAGAGAGTGAAGTCATCGTATTCAAGGGGTAACATTCCTAAACCTGTATCTGTACTAAAGACTGTACTCAGAGTGAAGTCATCGTACTCACGGAGTAACATACCTAAACCTGTATCTGTACTAACGACTGTACTCAGAGTGAAGTCATCGTATTCAAGGGGTAACATACCTAAACCTGTATCTGTACTAAAGACTGTACTCAGAGTGAAGTCATCGTATTCAAGGGGTAACATACCTAAACCTGTATCTGTACTAAAGACTGTACTCAGAGTGAAGTCATCGTATTCAAGGGGTAACATACCTAAACCTGTATCTGTACTAAAGACTGTACTCAGAGTGAAGTCATCGTATTCAAGGGGTAACATACCTAAACCTGTATCTGTACTAAAGACTGTACTCAGAGTGAAGTCATCGTACTCACGGAGTAACATACCTAAACCTGTATCTGTACTAACGACTGTACTCAGAGTGAAGTCATCGTATTCAAGGGGTAACATACCTAAACCTGTATCTGTACTAAAGACTGTACTCAGAGTGAAGTCATCGTACTCACGGAGTAACATACCTAAACCTGTATCTGTACTAACGACTGTACTCAGAGTGAAGTCATCGTATTCAATGGGTAACATACCTAAACCTGTATCTGTACTAAAGACTGTACTCAGAGAGTGAAGTCATCGTATTCAAGGGGTAACATAACTGAATAAAGAGTTAAGTTCTCTCATATTTTTTAACTGTTGATGTACTAGTGTATAATTACCGAGACTGGGAGGAATGGGAATGACTAGTCCACCGAACATCAGAACTCAGTCAAGCTCACAGCAGCCCTCACTGAGCACATAATAGTTCCGAATGCATCAAGTCAGGTGGATACCAACGAATTAAACAAGATTCGACGGTCCATTACGACAGATCGACAGCACACCCAAAGTGATCAACTGCAGCAACTGATGCTGCAATTGTCAGAGAACTTGAAAAAAAAAGTATAGCTATAGCGCAGGAGGTGGGCGCCTCGAACTGGCTAACAATATTACCGATCAGGACAAAAGGTTTCATCCCTAATAAACAAGAATTCACAGATGCCATTGCTCTGAGGAGTCTAAGGTATGGTTAGCCATTAGGCGGTTTGCCTAATGGATCTCACAGAAAAATTATCTACTGAAGGAAATCTGCCACGACGTCACGGGCGAACCGCCCCTTCTTCCACTGGACGGTGAGAACCTCCATAACAGGACTTCCAACACCTCTAACGAAGCCCGTGTGGACGTCAGCGCTCCAGGATTCTGGACGTGGGACAACTTTAAGGTCAGGATATTCGACGCCATGGCCGCATGTCACCGTAACTTGTCTCTTGAGGCTGTACACAAGAGGAACGAGAAGATTAGGGCGCACTCGGAGAGAATTCAGAATGTGCATCAGGGCAGCTTCACTCCTCTGGCGGGATGGGACCAAGTGCAAGACCCTTCTACGCCAGACTGGCGAAGGTGTTGTCTGACAAGAAGCAGCGGCCAAGAAGCCACGTTGTAGCCTGGTTGAGATGTCGACTGTCCTTCTCTCTCCTTAGGTCTGCATTGTTTTACCTCGGGAACGAGATCGTCGGCCTCAAAGTCAACAACGGTCGCAGTTAATGACTATGAGGCAACAGTCACTGAATGCCGCAAAGATTTGCGACTTAACTAACTCAACACAGCCAGGGTGGCTACTTATGTATTAGGATATTTAATATTAAGGTAATAAAATGGTGGCGAAGGTGTGGCTATTGGGGGAGGCTGGAGGCCACGTTAAAACAGTGCATAATTACTACCTAAATTACCCGCATATAGAAGTTAAAGACAATATATTAACGTAAACAATTCTGAACAAACATTCAATCAGGACAATGTATTTAATGTACCTCCTAGTTAGACGCCTATTAGTGGTGGTGAGTGGTGGTGGTGAGTGGTGGTGAGTGGTGGTGGTGAGTGGTGGTGAGTGGTGAATGTTATGTTTTACTAATGGTTCTGGCACAAACACAGGTAAGTCAGGTTGTACAGGTGTAATTTACTAATGGTTCTGGCACAAACACAGGTAAGTCAGGTTGTACAGGTATAATTTACTAATGGTTCTGGCACAGGTAACACAGGTAAGTACAGGTTGTACATAATTTACTAATGGTTCTGGCACAAACACAGGTAAATCAGGTTGTACAGGTGTAATTTACTAATGGTTCTGCACAAACACAGGTAAGTCAGGTTGTACAGGTGTAATTTACTAATGGTTCACAAACACAGGTAAGTCAGGTTGTACAGGTGTAATTTACTAATGGTTCTGGCACAAACACAGGTAAGTCAGGTTGTACAGGTGTAATTTACTTGGTTCTGACACAAACACAGGTAAGTCAGGTTGTACAGGTGTAATTTACTAATGGTTCTGGCACAAACACAGGTAAGTCAGGTTGTACAGGTGTAATTTACTAATGGTTCTGCACAAACACAGGTAAGTCAGGTTGTACAGGTGTAATTTACTAATGGTTCTGGCACAAACACAGGTAAGTCAGGTTGTACAGGTGTAATTTACTAATGGTTCTGGCACAAACACAGGTAAGTCAGGTTGTACAGGTGTAATTTACTAATGGTTCTGGCACAAACACAGGTAAGTCAGGTTGTACAGGTGTAATTTACTAATGGTTCTGGCACAAACACAGGTAAGTCAGGTTGTACAGGTGTAATTTACTAATGGTTCTGGCACAAACACAGGTAAGTCAGGTTGTACAGGTGTAATTTACTAATGGTTCTGACACAAACACAGGTAAGTCAGGTTGTACAGGTGTAATTTACTAATGGTTCTGGCACAAACACAGGTAAGTCAGGTTGTACAGGTGTAATTTACTAATGGTTCTGGCACAAACACAGGTAAGTCAGGTTGTACAGGTGTAATTTACTAATGGTTCTGACACAAACACAGGTAAGTCAGGTTGTACAGGTGTAATTTACTAATGGTTCTGACACAAACACAGGTAAGTCAGGTTGTACAGGTGTAATTTATCTTAGGTTAGTTTAGGTTAGGTTAAGTCTATGTAAACTTTGAAATGAATGGCGCTGTACCCATACCGGAACACTCAGTCAGCAAGGCCACAATACACCTCAGCAAGGCCACAATACACCTCAGCCACAATACACCTCAGCAAGGCCACAATACACCTCAGTAAGGCCACAATACACCTCAGTAAGGCCACAATACACACCTCAGTAAGGCCACAATACACACCTCAGTAAGGCCACAATATACCCCAGTAAGGCCACAATACACCTCAGTAAGGCCACATGCACCTCGTGGCCCAATCCCATCCTCACTTCTCGTGGCCTTCACCCCATCCTCTCACTTCTCGTGGCCTTCACCCAATCTCCGTGGCCTTCCACCCCATCCCTTCTCGTGGCCTTCACCCCATCCCTCCCACTCTTCGTGGCCTTCACCCCATCACCTCGTGACCACCCTCCACTCCACTCCGTGGCCTTCATCCCCATCCCTCCCATCCTCTCACTTCTCGTGGCCTTCACCCAATCCCTCTCTCACTTCTCGTGGCCTTCACCCCATCCCTCCGTGGCCTTCACACCCAATCCCTCTCACTTCACGTGGCCACCCCATCCCTCCCCACTTCAGGCCTCTACCCCACCCCATCCTCCACTTGGTCTTCCTCTCTTTACTCCTCCCATTTACCTACGATTCATACTCTCCTTTTACCAATCTTCCACTATCGTCCTGATCTTGCCCTGCCCTGCCGTGCGTTGTGCCAAGCCCTACACCCTGCCGTGCCGTGCCCTACCCTGCCCTGGCCGTGCCGTGCCCTGCCCTGCCTGTTCTGCCCTGCCGTGCCCTGCCGTGCCCCTACCTTGCCGTGCTGTTCCCTAGTCTGCCGTGCGTGCCCTACCGTGCCGTGCCCTACCCTGCCGTTCCCTTCCCTGTCGTGCCGTGCCCTACCCTGCCGTGCCCTACCCTGCCGTTCCCTTCCCTGTCGTGCCGTGCCCGACCCTGTCTAAGTGATTGTCACCGCCTACCGTACACTACAAACGGCGACACTACCTTAGAGTAAATAATAACAATAATAATCATACCTGGTCGGTCTCATTATTCCTCACGGCGGAGTTTTAAAAGTTTCATATCTCAGGATTAAACTCTTAACTCGCGTCTTATAATTCATTTACAAGACAATTTTTCTTTTTCTTACGTGAATAAACTAAATTTAATAAAACAACGTAAATACAGACCCAGATTACTAGGTTATTGAATATTTAACCCCATAGTAAATTACAACTAAATTACATAAAACATTACAGTAAAAAGGTAACAGATTAGACAGACAGACAGACACACGTGAGACAGAATTTCAGATGCAACATTTCTCAGCTTCGCCTTCAACGCTTGTTCGAGGTGCGGCTTGCGGCAGTTCGCTCGTCCCCAGCCAGTGTAGAGACGTGCGCAGTGGGCGGCTGCGGGAGAGAAGAGCTTGGGTCGGGCGTTCATGCACGGGGTTCCCCAAGTGCGGCCAGGGTGTCCGGGGAGGACTGGGGGCGAGCGACGCTTTGACGGATAGCCCAATTATTTTAACCCAGTTGGGCGGTTGTTAAAGGGTGTGTGAGCGCGCCCTGTGCGTGCGTGCGTGCGTGTATATGTGTATGTGTGCTTGAATATGTCCGTGTGCCTGCTTTTGTGTGTATGTGTATATGTACGTATGTATGCGGGCGCCGCTTGTGCGTGCGTACGTATGAGCATGCGGGATGGGGGAGGAGAGGGGGTAGATAAACTTGGGCGCGCGTGTGTGTGTGTGTGTGTGGTAACAAACACTGTACGTTTTCTACCCCTGTAGTCACGACCCGGGAACACACACACACACGTACACGAGCACTACAGTACAAGAACATACATATATATTTTATTCTACATAATATATCATCGAGTACAGCTGCGGGCCTGGTAGTGTGGGGCGCATCTCCCTCATACAGCGACCCCTGCCAACTCCACCACCACCATCAATATTTACCCCCTCCCTCTCTCCCTCACCTCCCCCTCTCTCTCATCACATTCTTCCATATTCCTCACATGGTTGGTTGATAACTCACTATACAATACAGTATTTCGAGTTTGTTATTTATATTTATAAATGTTGAGAAATTCTGGACCCCGGTGATGGTGATCGTCTCACGACTGTGAAGGACTAGCCGGATTAATGGTTAGGGGGAAGGGGGGGGGGGAGGGGGAAGGGGGAAGGGTGAGGTGAGAGGAGGGAAAAATGAGTCCTCGTTGGGTAAGGTGAGGGAGGGCGCGTGAAGGAAGGGTGGTATTCACGCTGCAAGGGAGGGAGGGAGAGGGTGTAAGGCTGAGGGAGGGAACCGTTCATGATGGAAGGGAGGGAAAGATCTGGCGTGGGAGGGAAGAGCTGGGTAGGTGGGTGAGGGAGGGTGAGATCTAAGGGGAGATGAGGGAGGGGAGAGGTCTAAGGAGGTGTGGGTGAGGAGGGTGAGATCTAAGGAAGGAAAGAGGGAGAGAGGTCGAAGGGGAGGGTGAGGAGGTGAGATCTAAGGAGATGGAGGAGGGAGAGAGGTCTAAGGGGTGGGGTGAGGAGGTGAGATCTGGGGAGATGAGTGAGGGAGAGAGGCTCCAAGGGGAGGGTGAGGAGGGTGAGATCTAAGGGGAGATGGAGTGGGGAGGGAGAGAGGTCTAAGGGGAGGTGGGTGGAGGAGGGTGAGATCCAGGAGATGAGGAGAGAGGTCTAAGGAGGTGGGGTGATGGGAGGGTGAGATCTAAGGGGAGATGAGTGAGGAGAGAGGTCTAAGGGGAAATGAGTGAGGGAGAGGAGGTCTAAGGAGGTGGAGGAGGGAGAGGTCTAAGGAGGTGGGTGAGGGAGGTGAGATCTAAGGGAGTGTGAGTGAGGAGAGAGAGGTCTAAGGGAGGTGGGTGGAGGGAGGAGAGGCCCAAGGGGAGGTGGGAGGAGGAGAGAGGCTCCAAGGGGAGTGTGAGTGAGGAGAGAGGTCTAAGGAGGTGAGTGAGGAGAGGGATCTAAGGGGTGGACAGGAAGAAAAAGTCCATTTTAGGAAGGATGGAGGAGGGAGGAAAGGGCTTGCTGGAGGGTGACGGAGGGAGAGAGAGATAGATCGGATAATGAGGTGACAAGAAAGAAGGGTGTGAGGGAAGGAATAAGGGAAGGATGGTAATGGATGAATGGGGAGGGAGGGAGAGGGAAAGAGGGAGGACCATAAAGGGAGGTGAGGGTGGGTGGGGGTCACGTGGTGATAGTTACACAACAATAAGGATGGAATGTCAGCAGAGAAAATGGCGCAATGAACACAAGCAGAAAGGCAGCAGTGGATAACCTGTGATGATGATGATGATGATGATGATAATGATAAAGATAATGATGATGGATAGCCGGTGATGATGATGATGATGATAATGATACAAATAAGAACATAAGAATGGAGGAAACTGCAGCGGGCCTATTGGCCCATACTGGGCAGTCCCATTTACACCCAACCCCTATTGCTCATATAAGCATCCAACCTACTGTATGTTTGAAGCTATCCAGCGTATTCGAGTTATTGATGATGTTTGGTAACTTGTTCCACTCGTCCACTACTCTGTTTCCAAACCAATGTTTACCTATTTCGAGCCTAAATCTAAATTTGTCTAATTTAAAACCATTGTTACGAGTTCGCTCCTGGTTGGATAGTTTGAGTACCTTTGTTATATCACCTTTGTTTAGCCCTGACTTCCACTTATACACCTCTATCATATCGCCCCTCGCTCTACGTCTCTCTCGAGAGTACAAATTAAGATGCTTTAACCTGTCTCTGTACTCAAGGTTCCTAATGCCCGGGATTAGTCTTGTCATTCTCCTCTGAATTCTTTCCAGGGATTCTATATCCATTCTGTAGTACGGTGACCAGAACTGAACTGCGTAATCCAAGTATAGGTCTCACGCACAAGATATAGTTTCAGGATGGCCTCTCTAGTCTTGTAACTAACACTCCTTAGTATGAACCCAAGTACTTTATCAGCCTTGTTTCGAGCAAATATACATTGTTTACTTGGTTAAAGATTCCTACTTATCATTACTCTTAAATCTTTCTCACAGTCGGATTTCTTTATAACATCGTTGTTCACCTGGTATCTGGTTACTCTGTTTACATCTCCTAGACTAAGTACTCTACATTTGTCAACACTAAATTTCAGCCACAAGTTTACTGGGCAGATCACTGTGTCAAGATGGCCGCCAGTCGCTTATCGATGTAAGTTACCACATAAGAAATACACACACACACACACACACACACACACACACTAACGATCATGAAGCTGAACACTATATCAAGGAAGAATGACCTGAATGAACCAACAGTTTGTGAGGTGGCTTATGGTAGGGGGTCAAGGGGGTCAATTGGGGAGGGGGGGGGGTCAGTGGGAAGGTTTGGTCAAGTGGGGTCAATTGGGCCTCAAGGGAATCAAAGACTCACGTATCATAATTATTCAACAGATGAAACAAAACTAGACACTGACTGATAATCTGGGTGATAATTTCTCTATAATCTGGGTGATAATTTCTCTATAATCTGGGTGATAATTTCTCTATAATTTGAGTGATAATCTCTCTATAATCTGGGTGATAATTTTCTGTATAATCTGGGTGAAAATTTCTCTACAATCCGATAATTGAAGAGTTTTTGCTACGGGAATAATTTGGTTGACGTCTCTATCATCATGATAATTCCACGCTGTTAAATGACACGTGTTAAAATAATATATAAACACACAAATAAATAAATAAATGGAACAAATATGGAGGAAGATTCTAAGAGATGGAAGAGTCGCTGAGAGATGAGGGAAGATTCTAAGTGATGGAAGAGTCGCTGAGAGATGAGGGAAGATTCTAAGTGATGGAAGAGACGCTGAGAGATGAGGGAAGATTCTAAGTGATGGAAGAGTCGCTGAGAGATGAGGGAAGATTCTAAGTGATGGAAGAGTCGCTGAGAGATGAGGGAAGATTCTAAGTGATGGAAGAGTCGCTGAGAGATGAGGGAAGATTCTAAGTGATGGAAGAGTCGCTGAGAGATGAGGGAAGATTCTAAGTGATGGAAGAGTCGCTGAGAGATGAGGGAAGATTCTAAGTGATGGAAGAGTCGCTGAGAGATGAGGGAAGATTCTAAGTGATGGAAGAGTCGCTGAGAGATGAGGGAAGATTCTAAGTGATGGAAGAGTCGCTGAGAGAGGAAGATTCTAAGTGATGGAAGAGTCGCTGAGAGATGAGGGAAGATTCTAAGTGATGGAAGAGTCGCTGAGAGATGAGGGAAGATTCTAAGTGATGGAAGAGTCGCTGAGAGATGAGGGAAGATTCTAAGTGATGGAAGAGTCGCTGAGAGATGAGGGAAGATTCTAAGTGATGGAAGAGTCGCTGAGAGATGAGGGAAGATTCTAAGTGATGGAAGAGTCGCTGAGAGAGTATATAATAAACCTGTGAGTAATTAATTAAGATGGGGAGTGTGTAATTAATCTGAGAATAATTAATTAATCTCGGAAGTGTGTAATTGATCTGGTATTAATTACGATAGTTTTGTTGAAGTAGTAATTACAATAAGCTGTGTGAGTGTAGCTGGGTATAGGAGGGTGTAGGAGGGTGTAGGTGGGTGTGGGTAGGTGAATGTGGGTGTATGTGGGTGTATGTGGGTGTAGGTGGGTGAGTGTAGTGAAGGAGGGTATAGGTGATGTATGTTTGAAGCTATCCAGCGTATTGAGTTAATGATGATGTTTGGTAACTTGTTCCACTCGTCCACTACTCTATTTACAAACCAGTGTTTACCTATTTCGCGCCTAAATCTAAATTTGTCTAATTTAAAACCATTGTTACGAGTTCGCTCCTGGTTGGATAGTTTGAGTACCTTTGTAATGTCCCCTTTGTTTAGCCCTGACTTCCACTTATACACCTCTATCATATCGCCCCTCGCTCTACGTCTCTCTCGAGAGTACAAATTAAGATGCTTTAACCTGTCTCTGTACTCAAGGTTCCTAATGCCCGGGATTAGTCTTGTCATTCTCCTCTGAATTCTTTCCAGGGATTCTATATCCATTCTGTAGTACGGTGACCAGAACTGAACTGCGTAATCCAAGTATAGGTCTCACACGCACAAGATATAGTTTCAGGATGGCCTCTCTAGTCTTGTAACTAACACTCCTTTGTATGAACCCAAGTACTTTATCAGCCTTGTTTCGAGCAAATACACATTGTTTACTTGGTTAAAGATTCCTACTTATTATTACTCTTAAATCTTTCTCACTGTCGGATTTCTTTATAACATCGTTGTTCACCTGGTATCTGGTTACTCTGTTTACATCTCCTAGACTAAGTATATGAGGAGTGATAATTGGTTACTGCAGGTGATACCATATTTAGAAATCCCTCCCACTCACCCTCCCACTCACTCAGGGAGGGTAGATTAGAGGCACTATGGTCTCTCCCTCTCACCATATATCCCTCTCTACTCTACCTCCGTCACTGTCACGTCACTACCCATTGGTCTGTTGCCTTCAGTATCGATTGTAAACATAAACAGACGAGATTAAGATGAGGGTTTAGGTTAGGTTACGTTAGTTTAGGTTACGTTAGTTTACGTTAGGTTACGTTAGTTTAGGTTACGCTACGTTAGTTTACGTTAGGTTACGTTAGTTTAGGTTACGCTACGTTAGTTTAGGTTAGGTTACGTTAGTTTAGGTTACGCTACGTTAGTTTAGGTTACGCTACGTTAGTTTACGTTAGGTTACGTTAGTTTAGGTTACGCTACGTTAGTTTAGGTTAGGTTACGTTAGTTTAGGTTACGCTACGTTAGTTTAGGTTAGGTTACGTTAGTTTACGTTAGGTTACGTTAGTTTAGGTTAGGTTACGTTAGTTTAGGTTACGCTACGTTAGTTTAGGTTACGCTACGTTAGTTTACGTTAGGTTACGTTAGTTTAGGTTACGCTACGTTAGTTTACGTTAGGTTACGTTAGTTTAGGTTAGGTTAGGTCCTCGTCCACTGAAGACATAAACAAGGATTACGAGGCCGTTCTCCCGTAGGGGCTCGGGCGCAGTGTCTCGCCCTCGTCTGCTGCCTCACATAGCATTCCCCCGGAAATGTCTCTCCCAGCGAAACCACAAAAAATCGATATCTGAGACTCTACCTTCTCTTTCTCTCTCTCTCTGATGCTGCTGGGGAAAGAATTGCTCTCAGAGACGTATTTTATTCTCCCACTCTCTCTCTCTCTCTCTCACTCCCCCTTTCACTATCTTTCTCTCTCTCTGTCTGTCTCTCTTTCATTTTCTCTCTCTTTGTCTCCGTCTTACTATCTTTTTATCTCACTCTCTCTCTCTCCTGCGTCTAATGTCTAGTCTTTCGTCACACTCATCACCCCAACAATGGAACCTCTTTATAATACACGTGCTCGCCGGCCGGTCTAGGTTAGGTTAGAATATCTGTTTAAAATATTATTAATTATTTTCTGTACATCGTAATATTTTAAATGGGAACGAATGGGAATGTGGGAATAGAAGGAATCTGGAATTGAGAGAGAGAGAGAGTAAAAGAAAGAATCTGGAATTAAGGAGAGAAAGAGAGAGAAAATGAAAGAGAGAGCCAGACAGAGAGAGAGAGGAGGGGGGGGCCGAGGGCTGCTGTAGAAGATCAATATACGGCGCACTCTCTCCCCTTACACCGGCTGGGGCGCCCACGAGAAGTTTACTGCTGTCGTCACAAAGATGCTAGGTTAGGTTAGGTTGATTGGGGCAATTAAAAGCAAATTTATCAATGAAATAAATAGATTAATAAAAAAAAAGATGAATAAAGTAAATAAAATAAATTCGACCCCGAAAAATATATTGTGAAACTTAATGGGATAAAATTTTCTGATAACGTAGACCAAAACACACACACACACACACACACACACACACACACCTACCTATGAGAAGAGAGAGAGAGAGAGAGACCTCGCTGATATTTGTATTAAGAGAACATGTGGGTATTTATGTATGCTCGTTCTTGTATGAGGGTGGTTAGAAGTGTGTGTGTGTGTGTGTGTGTGTGTGTGTGTGTGTGTGTGTGTGTGTGTGTGTGTGTGTGTGTGTGTGTGTGTGTGAGTGTGTGTGTGTGTGTGTGTGTGTGTGTGTAATACTCAAGTGTTTCCGTACATAATACACCCAGACAGTTGTACGTAATTCACGATTTTGCGTCAAATTTTTTCAGCGTCCGTACTGCCTGAACAAGTACAGTACTGTACTAAACCAACAAACTAATCTACGTGGTACTGTCGGTTTAACCTTTCAAGTACGATGGTTTAACTCCTTGAATACGATGATTTAAGTCCCCTGGGTACAATGGTTTAATCGAGGAAGATTACATTGTACTCTAAGGTTTAAGTCATCGTACTCAGACATCTCCCGTGGGGTACAATATAGTGATTCACCTTCGGGTTATCTTAGTTTCTTCCCCTTCTTCAGGATATACTCACTTGCCCTATGACCTCCTCCTACAGGTCCCCAGCCGTCACCTACACCTCCTCCTACAGGTCCCCAGCCGTCACCTACACCTCCTCCTCCTACAGGTCCCCAGCCGTCACCTACACCTCCTCCTGCAGGTCCCCAGCCGTCACCTACACCTCCTCCTACAGGTCCCCAGCCGTCACCAACACCTCCTCCTACAGGTCCCCAGCCGTCTGTACCTCCTCCTACAGGTCCACACCTCCTCCTACAGGTCCCCAGCCGTCACCTCCTCCTACACACCTCCCTCCTACAGGTCCCCAGCCGTCACCAACACCTCCTCCTACAGGTACAGGTCCCCAGCCGTCACCAACACCTCCTCCTACAGGTCCCCAGCCGTCACCAACACCTCCTCCTACAGGTCCCCAGCCGTCACCAACACCTCCTCCTACAGGTCCCCAGCTGTCACCAACACCTCACAGGACGGGAAGGCCACAGGTAACTTAATTAAATACCTCATGTGACTCAACCCTGTTTACCTACATCAAGCACTGAACACTAACGCAACCTAACCTAACGCAACCTAACTTAACGCAACCTAACCTAACGCAACCTAACCTAACCAAACCTAACCTAACCAAACCAAACCTAACCTAACCTAACCTAACCAAACCTAACCTAATCTTGTCTCCTTTGTTCTCACTCAGTCACGATAATTAGTCCGTATGATGATAGAGAATTCTGTGTTACCTCACTTACACACACGGATAGTCGTTGTCTTAGTAACCAAAATAGACAACACTCACAGAAAAATAATACATGACTTAATTGATTCTTTTATAATGGCTTAAACAACGCTGGGATAATTACCTGGTTGACTAATTAAGATCAGAGGTTGAGTGTGAGTAATCCATGCCGTCCCTCACTCACCTGTAGTTATATTACTACAGGAGAAACGCCTACAGCACCTACTCTACAGAACTACAAAAGACGCATTTACTAGTTTAAAATGCCTATCTGACCTGACCTGACCTGACCTAACCAACTCGACTGTAAATTATGTTTCGATATTTGATTCGATAAACACACTCTATATCTGGAGAGAGTCTTCACTATGTTGTGTGATCAGAGAGGAACAGGTGTCTCCTCACACTAATGATATTACCTGTGCGTGAGGTGATGGGCACGCGATATTACCAGCGGTGAAATCAGGGTCGTGTGTGTGTGTGTGTGTGTGTAATAATAATAATAATGTGTATGTGATGATGTGAACGTGTTTTTAAGGTGTGAGGGTATTAATGTATATGTATGTGATTATATGTATCTGATGAGGAAGTGTGTGTGTGTGTGTGTGTGGTAGAGTGGTTGAGGGTGAGTTATCAGGGAGATAGGAAACCTAACCTGGTAGTCGTGGGCCACAATCAATACCTAACCCTAACCTAACCTGTGCCAACCTAACCTAACCAACTTGTGCCAACCTAACCTAACTTGTTAGTCGTGGGTCACAATGAAGAACCTAACCTAACCTAACTTAACCTGGTAGTCGTGGGCCACAATCAATACCCAACAAGGTGTAGAAAACGAGCATCTCCGCCATCCCACCCACACCAGGGGCCACCACTCTGCACGTTTAACCCCCGTTGTGGCATAATATCCTGACAACGGGGGTTAATTATTATGACCCTTTGTAAATCCAACTCTGTAATACTTTTGCGCTACCGCTCACAGGATGAGTGTGGGGTGCACAATAAAGTAGCCGCTGCAAGCGGCAAAATCAAAATCAATCTGCACGACCCACACCCTAACCCAACTTAACCTAACCTAACCATAAAATATATAAGCAAAATGTAAATATATATAGATAATATCCCGTTTCAGTAATACAGGGTGTCTCAAAAAATGTATACACAGTGCCTAAGGAATAAATATTATCGGTAAATTTACAGATGGGAATGTATAAATTATATAATTCACCTGTAATTCTGTTCTTATAATCCACCATAGTATCAGGGAGAGACGGAAGAGTTCCCCTGTCAATCCGTCAATTCTTCACTCTGTCAATCCTTCAATCCGTAAATCCGCCAACCCTTCAATCCGTCAATTCTTCAATCTGTCAATCCGTAAATACGTCAATCCGTCAATCCGTAAATCCGTCAATCCTTCAATCCGTCCGCCTGTATGATGTAGTTTCCGTTCAAAGACTTCAAAACAAAATGGCGAAAATTCTGACCTTGATCTGTGTAAGGATTTACGCCAAGAGAAGCCTTAAACCACAACAATTTGGTACGTAAATTCCAAAAGGTTTAGTTTTATAACATAGTGGACTGCCCTTACTCCCTCCCCGTTACACAGAGATAAATAAACATCTTTGGGATTTTATAAGTTACTTGTTATAATAATTTACGAGTCATAATTTCCTCTCTTGACCTTATTGTTTGAGTTACGGCCGTGGGTGTTGCTATAATAACCACCGTGTATGTGGACAATAGTGTAGAGTAAAACACGAGGGGGCGCCACCAACACAAAGAAGTGTACCTTGATGGGTGATCTTTAAACTCAACTCACCTTAATTATAACGAACACTTTTTTTTTTTACACAATTTTCAGTGTAAACTCATATAAATAACAAGCATCCCCAGCGGGATTCGAACCCGCGGCCTCTGGATTAGAAGTCCAGCGCGCTATCCACTGCGCCATGGGGACCAGTGTATATAAAGGAAAACGGGAACGGTCAAAATCTCGCTCTACAAGCCTGTGTCCTGCCTCTACCTCCGTGTATATTACAATTTTTTTTATAATATTTCATTAAACTATTTCAACACCATAGACCAAAATCCTCTCCTGAGCTGTATTACCGACCTTAAACTCCACTTTACTGGACAAAGCGACGAATATGAACCTCAGTAGAGCCAAGGCGAGTGAGTGCCGCGTCTACACTCTCAGCCTCTCACTTACAATACTTTGTCAATAATTCCAATAATAACTTTATATCAGGAATGTATCGGTGTTATGGTTGAAATAATTACTTAAGTGAGGGTTGAGATAATTAAAGTTACAGATATATTAATAATTAAGCGATAGATGAAATAATTATCGTTTATGAGCCACAGTTGCGTGTTAATTACTGACGTTACAGAGGTTAAATAACTACTTGTAAACACTGACACACTCTGAACTTACACTCTATATTTGTTCTTATAGATCTCACAATGTTACCTTTTGTAAGTATGTTCTTTTATATTTTAATTTTTTTTTTTTAAACCTGACTTAAAATCTCATCCCAATTAACTAATTAATAATAATATTAATAATAAAGTTGCGATTTTTTTTAAATAATCTGTAAAATATATCATTAACACTAACAGCATAATACATTTCAACTTAACATTCAATCTTACTTCAACAGTCAAATTATCCAATACTCTATTCACACCCAAACACTTCATAATAAACTCGTTCCTCCCACAGAAAATATATAGTGTATGATTTATTACGTGTATCAATACATTAGACTATTTCTTATAATACTAATTGGTTCTTGTTGTTCATCAGTAAGATAACGAGTCAATGTGTCTGTGGCTTTATGAGTGACTGTAGGGTTTCCTGTTTTGGGGGTTTCTCAGCATCCCGGGAACCCGGGATTTCCCGCATCAAGTGATATAATAATAATAATAATAATAACGGTTTATTAATAGAGTTGCAGCCGGTGGCTGAAAATATACAAACTTACATGTGATTTAGACATAATGATATGCGTTGTATATATTCATTTACAGGGCTGTACAGTACATAAATCAGGAGTTGTTTATTATTTTAATAGATGGGATGGTGCTGTTCTTATATCTATCAGTGCGGGCTCTTATGGGCTGAATTTTGTTGCAGTGGCGGACTGCGCGAGGTGGGTGGGGGGCTGCCTGTGGCAGGTGGCGATGACGAGGGTGGTGCAATAGTTAGCTGCCAAACCTTTCCAGTGCTTGGTGGTGGAGGTACTAACTAATGCTATATGCTAACCCTGCATACTTCTGTAGATTATTTGATAGACAATTGATTTGATATAAGTTACATTACACTGAAGCAAAGTTCTCTTAATTAATTTGCATATTGGTGTAAAAATAGGTACATGATATGATTAAACAAGCAAAATTTTAATTAATCTCATTCCATTCCTCAGTTTTCAGTCTATCAAAATATTGCCATGGGTATGACTCGCTATTCCGTGACGACTCGGCCATAGTTTCGTATAATCACATGTCCGTACTCCGTATCATGCAAGCCAAGATACACCACTATATCATGGCTTACATTTTGGCATCATAACAGACAGATTACTCGGCAGTCAACACCCCTCTGCAGGGAGATAAGCACGCCTAAGGCAAGACGTGGTGAAGGCCACAAGTGTACAGGAACGGCACGCATCACTCCCCCCCCCCCTCTCTCTCTCTCTCTTTCATGCGTGCAAATGAGAGATAAGGAATAACAGTAAGAATCCCGACATTTGAACCAAATTCCCGGGAAAAAAACATAACCACTTACGCCCGAGATCCCGGGAAGGAAACCCTAGGGGGGGGTGTACCTCTGTATACCTGTACTGTGCTAATGTGAACTTAAATGTGTAGGTTAGGTTAGGTTAGGTATTTTAATAATAAGGTAAATTATCTACCACAGTAAATATATGTCTGTTTTACCACATACTATATATAGCCATAAATTATGTTACATATAGGTAATTTATATGATATATAAATAAAAGTGATAATTATTTTGAACTAATTATTGTTTATTTACCTGCAGTACAGTACTATAGTTCATTATATTTTGACTCGTGAGGAACAGTTAGTAAATTGTTAAACATTGCCACCAGGAATATACTGTATACGAAACATTAAAGGATTGGGGAGGTATATATAAAATTTGGTCTTTGAAAAAATAAAAAAAAATAATTTGTTTAATAATTATGTAATATTATGTTATGCAGCCACAGACATAGATGAGATGTTTGGTGTTGATGGTGAGAGTAGAAACAATATATATAATTATCTTATTTATTATTTAATGGTTGTAAGTTAATATTAAGTTAACCAAAACAGTGTAGCCAAAACAATAAATAAATATATAATAATATTAAATTTGTTTATTTTATGACATCATCAGGTGTAAAACAAAATATTAAGTAGCCGTAAAAAGCTGCCTGGAAACACTTATAAAAATATAATAAAAGAAAACAATTAGCGCCCAACGTGGGGCTCGAACCCACGACCCCGAGATTAAGAGTCTCGTGCTCTACCGACTGAGCTAGCCGGGCACGGTCTTGTTTATTACAAAATATAACTTTGAGCAGAATTTCCTGTTGTAATTTTAATGAGCATTGATTTTACCTCCATTGATAAAACTGAGATAATCTTAAGTAAATACATCTAATCTTTCAGCATTAATAAGTTACCAGCGTTTTTAATTCACAGAAGTTAGTTCATTTTAATCTACCTGGTAAAGTTGATGGTAGGAGGGCCAAGGTAACGCAGAGACTAGCATGGAGGAATGAAATTAAAAACTGGGTCTACAGGGAGATACAAAACCTTAGAGGATTGTTAAATAAAGGCCGAGAACGTTTAGAGTGGAGGACTGTGGTCACCAACCCTCAGATATGTGGAAGGTGCTCTGATACAGGGAGTATTAACTGGAAATTTTTCCCAATATCAAATTATTATAAGCATCGAAACTTTTAATAAAGACAATGAAAGAAAATATTTAGTGGAGGAAAAGAACAAATCATAACTATAACAGTATAACTTATCTCACCTTACAACCATAAATAGAGTAACAACCTTTTAATAATTAGATCAAATAAACTTCCTTGCCTCGAGTTTCCTGGGTAAAGATTCACCTAGTTGTGTATACTACGTTAATTTTGTCCCTAAACTAAAATTATTTGACTTTCTAATTAAATAAAAATCTTGGAGTAATTCTTGGTCGATTTATTTATTTACTTATTTATTTACTTATTTTAGATAAACTCAACCAGTTACATCCTTAGATCTCCAGTTACGAGGAAAAATTGTCGTAATAACCTTGTGAATTCTGGCCACGGCGGCAAGATCATCATGCAGGGCAGTACAATAACAATGTAGAGAATCAGTTTATCTTCACTACTGTGTCTCTCTTGCCCTTCCTTACCTCACTCCTCCCTCTCTCTCTCCCTCACCTTCTCCCTCCCTCTCCCTCACCTCCTTCATCGCCCTCCACCACGCCCCTACACGTCACTTTCCTTCCACCAGGCCGTTATCCTCCCTCACGCCTTACATCCCTCCCTCACGCCTTACACGCCCTCCCTCACGCCTAACACGCCCTCTCTCACGCCTCACGCCCTCCCTCACGCCCTCCGTCATGCATCATGCCCTCCCTATCCTCTCCCAAACCCACACAGAAGCTGACGTCCACATGTTCAGAAACACACACACACACACACACACACACACACACACACACACACACACACACACACACACACACACACCAACACAGATGACCAGCGTAAAGATAAACACACAAACACACACACACACATAAACAAACACCAACACAGATGACCAGCGTAAAAACACACACACACACACACACACACACACACACACACACACACACACACACACACACACACAGTATCCTGGCTGTGAAAATCAAGGTTAAATATAATTAAAAAACAAACAAATCCTCCCTAACATTTAAAACAAGAAAACTAAATAAACCACGAAATTATAAAAAAAATTATCTTGCTGTTTTGTTGTTGTTTTAGCGTCTTAATAAAACAACTAATGACTTAAACCACACAACACAAAATTACGAAGAAAATTATATTGAGTATTTTAAAACACTTAATATAGTGATACACTGTTATATAATTCTTCATTACACGTAAAATACACTACTGTAATGTATTAATTGGTACGTTGTAAATAATTAGTCGATATATAAAATAATATATATAGGAAATTTATTCTATTTATGTGCTTAAGAAAAACAAGTAAACAACTAAATCATCAAAACAAACACTCAACATGAGAAAGAAAATATACAAACAAGTTCGTGTGTTTTATGCAACATCTAACCACTGGCCCCCAAAAAATACCCCGCCTACCAAGAGTTTGTGTGATGCCGGCAGTGCAATGCAATCCCTCCTATATAAATAACCGTAAATATTAATCACAATCACGTCATTTTCACCATTAAGGCACAGGGAGATAAGGTTCATCTTAGCGTAAGGTATGGTTGAGTGATACGCCTGTGTTCCTGCGGTGTTGATGTGTGTGTGTGTGTGTGTGTGCAACGATGTGTCAATTGAATGCCCAACTCGCTGCCCGATGTCCGATAATTACTACACCATTATTTACGGTCGTTCCCGTGATTGAGTGATTGATTGGCGGATACAGTAGTCATATTCAACTTTCCTCAACTCGTTTGCGTGAGCCTCAAACAACCAATGATAACAAGATAACTTAATGATTACTTCTGGGAGATAATATTTCCAGCGAATGTGATTTTCTCAAGTGTGGAGCCGTGAGCCACAAACCATTCCTGGCTACTGAGTTTAACCACCAACAAAAAAACTCTCAAGTGACCAACGTTCCTTATATACTGTACTGTTGTCTTAATATTTTATCTGTACTTAAATGATGAAGCAATAGGTTAGGTTAGGTTAAGTTGGGTCAGGTTTGGTTAGGTTAGGTTAGGTTAGGTTAGGTATTGATTGTGGCTATAATGATGGTAAATAATAATAAACTCAACGGTTATTAATTACTACCAACACTTATTGCCAACAGTGTTATTGAAGTCTTAAATGACGTCATAAGGCTTCATTTACATTTAAACAATACAACAGTTTTTGTTCTCTCCATATTTAACAATTTACTAATAACACCAGTGATTAATTCCTGTACTGTGTCCACCTATATCATAAGAGAGTAATATTAATCATATATGTCTCCTGTTATTATATTTCACATGTAGTTAAATATTAATTTGTATTTTCTGTAGTTATTTTAATACCGTAATAACGCCCAGTTGTAATATCAATAAAGTCATTAATTCCCAAACACCTTCATTAACGACAGGTAAAAATTACACCTGGTATAATTCTCAATATATCATTAAATATTTCCGTAATTACACCTGATAAATTCTCAATATATCATTAAATATTTCCGTAATTACACCTGATAAATTCTCAATATATCATTAAATATTTCCGTAATTACACCTGATAAATTCTCAATATATCATTAAATATTTCCGTAATTACACCTGATAAATTCTCAATATATCATTAAATATTTCCGTAATTACACCTGATAAATTCTCAATATATCATTAAATATTTCCGTAATTACACCTGATAAATTCTCAATATATCATTAAATATTTCCGTAATTACACCTGATAAATTCTCAATATATCATTAAATATTTCCGTAATTACACCTGATAAATTCTCAATATATCATTAAATATTTCCGTAATTACACCTGATAAATTCTCAATATATCATTAAATATTTCCGTAATTACACCTGATAAATTCTCAATATATCATTAAATATTTCCGTAATTACACCTGGTATAATACTCAATATATCATTAAATATTTCAGTATTTTCTTCTAACATCCAGTATTACAATAAAGTATCAATTCTTTTAAACACCTTCGCTGTCCGCAGGTAATAATTAAAGTGATTTATTACCTGAGATAATACTACAGGTGAGGGGAAGTGAGTCTCGGGGGTGATAAGTGATGCATTATAATTTACGACCTTCGCTTAATTTACTGTGATATATACGTCTTAAATCTATTATCTGATACACGGTTGTTAAACATTTATCATGGTAACGCGCCAACAATTTCTATTTTAAACTAATATTATTTTTATGTTTATATTACCTTCCATTGAAAAATATTAATGTGGGATATTTTAACGAGTTTTACATTATTTTTACGAGTTTTTTGTATTGATTTAATGTTTTAAATTCCACGTAAAAGTATTCATATTTGGTTTGACTTCCTCTTCAAAGTTGTAAAAGTATTAATAATAAATGGAACTTGGTATTAGTGTTATCCATATAATTTATCAACAAACTATAAAACAGATTGATAAGCAGAGGAGCTAGAGACAACATTAACATACAGTAGCCAAGGTTTAGTGGTTTAATAATGGGTTTAAATCGTTCCAGCTGTTTTATTGGTGTTATTGGTTTACTGCCTTAGGTCTTGAGTTGGCTATACTTATTGTTATTGGTTTACTGCCTTAGGTCTTGAGTTGGCTATACTTATTGTTATTGGTTTACTGCCTTAGGTCTTGAGTTGGCTATACTTATTGTTATTGGTTTACTGCCTTAGGTCTTGAGTTGGCTATACCTCCCAGTGCTCGGCTGTTGGATGTCTTACGAACTTAGTGGTAAATAGCCTCAAAAACATATGTGTAAATTGTGTAAGTTACGAAGTCTGAATCTTATTTGGTTAGGTTAGGTTAGAATATGAGTCGTGCAGAGTGGTGGCCCCTGGTGTGGGTTAGGTTAGGTTAGAATATGAGTCGTGCAGAGTGGTGGCCCCTGGTGTGGGTGGGTCGTGTAAGCAAGATTCTATACATAGACGCAGTACAATGGTCTTTTGGGAAATAATTCACAAAAGCTTTTATCGTGGACGCTTATCTAATCATGACATCTTGCATGAGACTACACGTGCTGGGGTCTCAAAAGATGAGGACATAAACATTCATTTTCCTCAGTTGTAGCGCAGAATATGACAAAATAGAACGAATAATCTGAATATGTACAAACTCATGTAGCTAATGTACTGTACGTACAGTACATAAACATAACGTGTTCTTACCTTGAGACGAGAGGTGATTACGGTGATGAGGTCAGGCAAGGTAGTAGCTGACCTTGTAATTGGCAGGATTTGACCACAGGTGTGCAGACCTTAAAGAAACAAAACATAACGTTATTAATAAGGTTCAACTATTGAGGGATTAAGTAAGGTTAGGTTAGGTTAGGTTAGGAAGTTGTGAAGCCTCTCGTGTCAGTGTCAACAAACACACACCCCCACACACACACACACACACACACACACACACACACACACACACACCCCTATCATTAAACAAGATCAACAACCATTGACCATCCATCCACCATTAGCCGGGCGCTAAATTATTTCTCTTTCAGTCCCACAATGTAAACTTTTCTCGCTGCTGTAAAAGAAAACTTAAGAAAAAGAGAACTTAAGAAAAAGAGAACTTAATGCGTTTGTTTGGGGTCTGTTGCACAATGGACCCCGGCGTCTTTGTGTGGACCCCGGCGGCTCCACACAGAGGCGGCCGTGTTTACAAAGGGTGTGTGTGTGTGTGGTCGAGATGATGCAAGAGACACACCGCTAAGTACCAAGAGGGTGAATGAATAGTGAGAGAAAGGTGAACGCAAGATAAAGGGTAAGAGAGAGAGAGGTGGCAAGGATGAAGAGTGAGGGAGAGAGATGGAGAGTGAGAGAGAGCTGTCGTATCTATATAATTAAAAATTAAAACAAAACAAAAAATGAGAGAAAAATGACGGATATACAAGAAGATAAGGAAGGGAAAGATAAGGGAAACACAAGATAATAAAGGAAAGATGATGTAAATAAAAGAAAATGGAGAAAGGAACAGAATCTTATGTTAGATTAGATTGAAATACATTAGGTTAGGTCAGGTCAGGTCAGGTTAGGTCAGGTTAGGTCAGGTCAGGTTAGGGTAGGTCAGGTCAGGTTAGGGTAGGTCAGGTCGGGTTAGGGTGAGTCCAGGTCCCAGGTTAGGATGGGTCAGGTCAGGTTAGGGTAGGTTAGGTCAGGTTGGGATGGGTTAAGGCTTATGTAGTTATTTGTGCAGCGGACATATATAAGTTACGTAGTTACACAAACCATAGTTCTTTAATTACGAAAAGGATTGTTGGCGGACGCTAATACTGTAGTTAGTTACGTACGGTATAAAGGACCAGTGAATTAGTTACGTACAGTGCCAAGGACAGTGAATTAGTTACGTACGGTATAAAGGACAGTGAATTAGTTACGTACGGTATAAAGGACAGTGAATTAGTTACGTACGGTATAAAGGACAGTGAATTAGTTACGTACGGTATAAAGGACAGTGAATTAGTTACGTACGGTATAAAGGACAGTGAATTAGTTACGTACGGTATAAAGGACAGTGAATTAGTTACGTACGGTATAAAGGACAGTGAATTAGTTACGTACGGTATAAAGGACACATTTAATTAATTACGCACAGTTATGTAACGGACATATTATAGTTTCTTAGTTAATTACGTATAGAGGACAAAGGTATTTAATTAGTTACGCAAAGAGTAACGGAACGGACATACAGACACAGACGGACATACAGACACAGACGGACATACAGACACAGATGGACATACAGACACAGACGGACATACAGACACAGACGGACATACAGACACAGACGGACATACAGACACAGACGGACATACAGACACAGATGGACATACAGACACAGACGGACATACAGACACAGACGGACATACAGACACAGACGGACATACAGACACAGACGGACATACAGACACAGATGGACATACAGGGCACAGACGGACATACAGACACAGACGGACGCCACGAACTTACAGACAGACATACAGACACAGACGGACATACAGACACAGATGGACGCCACAGGCACAGACGGACATACAGACACAGACGGACATACAGACACAGACGGACATACAGACACAGACGGACATACGAACACAGACGGACATACAGACACAGATGGACATACAGACACAGACGGACGCTACAGACTTACAGATGGACATACTGGAACACAGACGGACATACAGACACAGACGGACATACAGACACAGACGGACATACAGACACAGACGGACATACGGAGCACAGACGGACATACAAAGGGCACAGACGGACATACAGACACAGACGGACATACAGACACAGACGGACATACAGACACACAAACGGCATTGAAATAAACCCAAAGAGAGAACAAGAATAAACGAGGAAACACGAAGGATAAGAAATAATAGACAGAAAACAATAAAAATAAAAATAAATTGACAGAAAACAATAAAAATAAATAAAAAATAAAATCGAACACAAAGAAAAACAAAAACAAATAAAGAAACAAAGAAAATAACAAAAAACGAATTACCACGTTACAAAAAAAAAACCAAATATCTACGTTTAGGACCAGTGAAATCCCTGTTGTCTCGCAGGATACGTGGAGATGGGGGATAATATAACAGGATACGTGGAGATGGGGGATAATATAACAGGATACGTGGAGATGAGGGATAATATAACAGGATACGTGGAGATGAGGGATAATATAACAGGATACGTGGAGATGAGGGATAATATAACAGGATACGTGGAGATGAGGGATAATATAACAGGATACGTGGAGATGAGGGATAATATAACAGGATACGTGGAGATGAGGGATAATATAACAGGATACGTGGAGATGAGGGATAATATAACAGGATACGTGGAGATGGGGGATAATATAACAGGATACGTGGAGATGGGGGATAATATAACAGGATACGTGGAGATGAGGGATAATATAACAGGATACGTGGAGATGAGGGATAATATAACAGGATACGTGGAGATGGGATAATATAACAGGATACGTGGAGATGGGGGATAATATAACAGGATACGTGGAGATGAGGGATAATATAACAGGATACGTGGAGATGGGGGATAATATAACAGGATACGTGGAGATGAGGGATAATGGGAAGGAAATAGTGGAGATCTGCAAGAAGATACGTAAGAAGGTGGAAAGGGGAAGAAGGTGGAAACAGATGATGGAGGGAGGATAATGACGATAAAGGAAGAGATATAGAGAAAATGATAAAGGAAAGTGTCCATAAGAACACATGATAACGAAGATAAGATAAATAGATAAATAGAGAAAAAATAAGTTGACCAAGAAGAGAAGAAGAAGAATAAAAGGACAGATGATAAGGGAAGAAAAATATAGGTGGAAAAAATAGTTAAAGGAGGGAAGAGGAAGAGGATAAAGAAAGATGGCGGATAGTAGAACACGGAAAGGGAAGAGAGAAAGAGAAAGATAAACCGGGGAGGGGAAACAGGAATAAAAAATAACGCGATTAATTATTGATAAAATGCATTACAAAAAACAAAGATTATTTCTACTATTTAAAATTATTCATATATTCATAGTAATAACCTAACCTAACCTAACCTAACCAATGTTGATGTTATAATGGTGACGTGTTTGAGGAGAGAGAGAGAGAGAGACACCTTACGATCACAATGCTACTAACACACACACACACACACACACACACACACCAGTAATAATTAAATTTCTCACGCTCTGAAAGGTTAGGAAAAGGTTAATCCCACACAGCTCTTATTTAACCAGCTATTTAATCAGCAACAAGAACTCATAGTTCATCTTTGATACCATTACCAACTCGTATCATGTAACCAGATCATCTTATGTACTATTAAGACGCAAGATACAAGACGCAAGACGCAAGATACGAAAGTAATAAGGCGTTGGGAGGATTCAGCCCCGACGGAGAGATACCGCGATTAAGCTTGGTAATGTTGCCGTCTCTTTAACACGTATTTTTCCCACTTCTATTCTCATTTATCTTCGTTTCCTCTGAGTGTAACTTTATCTAACGGGAATATTATGTTATATAGGTCTTTTATTAATACTTATGTGTCCGTTTATATATTTAGTGTTACATGGTATTAAGTTAGAAGTTATAAATATTATGTTAAGGATTATTACCCCAACGAATAGATCATTTATCTTCCACTGGCTCCAGCGAGTATACCGAAGGGTCCGCGCGAGGCTAGCTAGTGAGGTGCCACTCTACGTCCTATTTACTATTTCATTCCAGTGTCACTGATAATATAAGCTAGTTCTAGTCCCATAAACTGTACTTGTCTAATATATATCGATAAATAGATATAAACACGAGGATATTATATCATGTGGTCTTTGGTATAAATAACAAAGCGGTGTAATTGTAAACCAGCATTGCTTGCCATCGACTTGTGACGTCATAACTGATAAATTAATTTCCGTCACCACAAGAAACCGGCCACTCGTTATTCAAGGGCTGCCAATATTACCGCATTCCGTCCTTTACCATTCACCACAAGTAATTCTCCTCCTCTAACAACAATAATTATTACAATTCACATAAATTAAATATTAATTAATTTATAAATATTAAAAACCCACAAAATATGAATAGTGAGAAATAGTAATAAAAGTCACAAGCATTGATGTTGGCTGCCCTACACACAAGCTAACCATAACATCGTGTGCCGCCAAGAAGGTCAAGTTTAACCCCACCGGAATTTGGTCCTGTAAACGCATCATCGGTTACTGAATTATCCGGCCCAAGTACACGGATAAACACAGCTTTTTTATTAACCATGTGTGAGTGTGTGTGTGTGTGTGTGTGTGTGTGTTTGAGCACATGAGCTTGCATGCTTATGTGAACGCGTGTGTATGTACATTTGTGTGTGCGCCATGGCATAAGTGTGACCGTGCTTGAAGGGAAGAGACGCGTGTGTGTGTGTGTCTGAAGGTTTAGCCGGACACTCACTCACACATTACGTAATATAACTCAGTTTAAAGCAGCTAAATGAGACAATATAACAAGTCAATTATATTTAAAGTACAGAATAAAATTAACGTTTTCGTTAAATAAAGATCTAAGTGAAAAGATGAAACACTTCTACGTTTAATCAGGCCCTCACCAGTGGCCCCCTCACCTGTGGCCCTCACCAGTGGTCCCCTCACCTGTGGCCCTCACCAGTGGTCCTCACCCTTACCTGTGGCCCCTGGCCCCTCACCTGTGCCCTCACCTGTGACCCCTCACCGTGCCCCCTCACCTGTGGCCCCCTCACCTGTGGCCCCCCTCATCTGTAGCCCTCACCTGTGGCCCTCACCTGTGGGTCACTCTTCATATACAAGAAAAACCGTTAATGTATTGCCTTTTTACTGGTTATTTAAACCACCTAAACACCAGACAAAAACCGGGCATTGAAGTTATTTAAACCACCTAAACACCAGACAAAAACCGGGCATTGAAGTTATTTAAACCACCTAAACACCAGACAAAAACCGGGCATTGAAGTTATTTAAACCACCTAAACTTAATAAAACCGGAAACGAATCAATAATAAATTATATTTAGGAGACGGGAAATTTTTTTTATTAATTTATCTGAGAATTTTACTCAAGCCGACGGAAAAAAAATTAAACAGGTGGACAGTTTTAATTAAATATCTGAAAAATGAAAACAAATGGTGAAGAGTTATATTAAGTACAGTACGTGTTGGTAGAGTAAATCTTTATATGTTGTTGGAGAGAGGGAGAGAAGATGTTGGAGGGGGGGGGAGTAAAAATGGTGAGGGAGAAAAGTGCTGGAGAGAGGGAGAACAATTACTGAAGAGAAGAAAAAATGCCGGAGGGAGAGAAAAAAGGGAAAAAAATGCTGGATGACAGAGACAAAAAATTCTGGAGGGAGACAAAAAAAAGGGAGAAAAATGCTGGAGATGGAGAAGAGGAGGAAAAATGCTGGAGGGAGAGAAAAAGAGGGAAAAATGCTGGAGAGAGAGAAAAGAGAAAAAATGCTGGAGGGAGAGAAAAAAAGGGAGAAAAAATGCTGAATGAGGAGACAAAAATGCTGGATGAGAGAGAGAGAATTATTCACGAGTCATCATCCACCGCCTGATAGTGGAGGAAGTTGTGAGATAATGAGGATGCAGCCAACACACACACACACACACACACACACACACACACACACACACACACACACACACACAGGAGATAAGATAACATTGTTGGGGCCACTCATAATGGTCCTAAGTCTACATAATACTCTGAGGCTCCTGGACACACACACACACACACACACACACACACACACACACACACTATACAGTATGAGTGGACAGATTACTGTGTGTGTGTGTGTTAAGAATAATAGGCCTAACTTAAAAAAAGAATCACCACAGAATATTCAGTTCCCAGAGAAGTGCATATATAAAATAAAAATAAAATAAAATAACTGATAACCGTATATTAAATGGCAAAATAATAACTACCTAATCATAAAATCAATCCAGACACACCATTAACCATATCACCTTAAGAGATGCGTTCCTAATTCCCCTAACAAGTAAATATGACAAATTAGACCCACGATATGTTATTACAAGGTATAAACTTACTGAAGGGTTGAAGCACAGTTAGTAGCCTTGTCATTCTCTGCAATTGACCAGTTATTAGTGAATGTTAAAGTGTTCCCGGGACAAGATTAACTATTTTATGACCGGATATGACCTGGCACGATAATTATATGGTAGTGTGTGTGTGTGTGTGTGTGTGTGTGTGTGTGTGTGTGTGTGTTTACTCAACCACCATTAAGAAACAAGAGATGAAATGTCTTTGATTTACTTGATTTATTGTCACTATACCTACACTATCACTACCTACACTATCACTATAACTACACTGTCACTACCTACACTATCACTATAACTACACTGTCACTACCTACACTATCACTATAACTACACTGTCACTACCTACAATGTCACTATACCTACAGTCACCACCGACACTATACCTACACTGTCACTACCTACACTGTCACTATACCTACAGTCACTACCGACACTATACCTACACTGTCACTATACCTACAGTCACTACCTACACTGTAATTGTTGTCATAATGTAATTTTATTTTCTGTGTAATCTTATGTTTCGGATATTTGGAAAGATACGGATAAGGGAAATGACGTCGCAATCAGGCAATCACGCTTACCTTGTATGCCGGGGCGTTGGGATCCACTAATACTGTTTACATGGTTGCCGGTAAAATTTCCCCAGAATGTAATTTTTTTTAATAATATAAAAACTAATATTCATACACAATTATACGCATGTGATGTCAATATTCATACATAATTATACGCAAGTGATGTCAATATTCATACATAATTATACGCAAGTGATGTCAATATTCATACATAATTATACGCAAGTGATGTCAATAATTATAAGCAAGTGATGTCAATATTCATACATAATTATACGCAAGTGATGTCAATATTCATACATAATTATAAGCAAGTGATGTCAATATTCATACATAATTATATGCAAGTGATGTCAATATTCATACATAATTATAAGCAAGTGATGTCAATATTCATACATAATTATACGCAAGCGATGTCAATAATTATAAGCAAGTGATGTCAATATTCATACATAATTATACGCAAGCGATGTCAATAATTATAAGCAAGTGATGTCAATATTCATTCATAATTATACGCAAGTGATGTCAATATTCATACATAATTATACGGAAGTGATGTCAATATTCATACATAATTATCGGCAGATGATGTCAATATTCATACATAATTATACGCAAGTGATGTCAATATTCATACATAATTATACTCAAGTGATGTCAATCCTACATTTGTATTTTGGAATGATCAGTAATGGCAAAAATCTCGGGGTTAATGAAGAATCTAGTATGGCGATACACCAGGGACCAAATGTAACGCGTGTTTATAAGGTAAATGCTCACCATAACCCCACATGGCTACCGCCCCTCCCTCGCCCGGCCCGCCATCCTATTGTAACTACATAGCGCACTCTACCATATTGAGTTGAATTCACCTATGGCCCTGATGTTACCACCTTAACGACTGCGCTGTATTTTTGAACCGATTAAATAAATATATATAATAAACACTAGTCAAAGTCAGTCAAAAATGTATCGAATGAGTGAGAGTGTGAGTCAGGGATGGCATCCAGAGGTCAAGTCAGTCATGAATGTATTAAAACATTTATCTACACACTTCAGTCAGATAATGATAAACGTACACATTATGCCACATAGTACACACGTGTAGGTTCTTTACTGATAACGCGAGGCATAAACAACGATTATTTATAAGTACTGAGGCATAAACAACGATTATTTTAACCGCCGGGGCATAAACAACGATTATTTTAACTGCTGAGATATAAACAACGATTATTTTAACTGCTGAGGCATAAACAACGATTATTTTAACCGCCGGGGCATAAACAACGATTATTTTAACTGCTGAGACATAAACAACGATTATTTTAACTGCTGAGGCATAAACAACTGTTATTTATAACCACTAAAGGCATAAACAATGATTATATTAACTGGTGAGGCAATTAATTAACATTGTCTAACAAAATCTTACGTAACCTCTCTCCCACACAGCCATGTTAGGCACTCAACCACGCACTACATGTATGGGAGTGCAGGTTCAAGGAAAACATTTGTGCCTCGCTATGATATTGTGTGTGTGTGTGTGGAAGGAGAAGTGGAAGGTGTCGGTACAGAAACTTAACATTAAATGAGAGAGGGATCATATACACATACACACAATAACCTCTCCCTCTTCCTCCCTCTTCCCGCGGTGCTTGACGACGCGTGAAGATAGAGAACATTTCCGAGCGATTACCTAATTTGACACAAGAAATTGCTATAGCCAGGGGATTAAGGGAGTCGTCTACAGTTGGCAGTTATTCTATTTAATCCCAACACAGAAACTAAAGAATGTTATTTCTGAGGTAATAACTCTGTCTTAATGATAACACCAGGTACTACACTAAGTTATCTTGAATTGTGTAATTATCATGTAAACAGCGGGGGGGGGATGCTGTTTTTTTTAAAGGAGGGGTGGAGGTGGGGGTAGGGGTGAGGCTGGGGGTGAGGGGTGAGGGCTAGGAGGTGAGGTGGAGGTGGGGTGAGGTTGGGTAGGGGTGGGGAGTAATGGGTGGGGTGGGGGTGAGGCTGGGGGGTGAGGCTAGGGGTGAGGTGGAGGTGGGAGGTGTTGGATGAGGTGGGGGTGAGGTTGGGTGGGGGTGGGGGTGTTGGTTGGGTAGGGGTGGGGGAAGGTGGGGGTAGGGGGATGAGGTGGGGGGGTGAGGTGGGGTGAGGGTGAGGTAGGGGTGAGGTAGGGGGTGAGGGTGGGTGGGGGGGATTAAGCCAGACAACACGGAACATTTAGCATAAGGATCAACAGAGATTAACGCCTGAGGGAGACACGCTGCCTCAACACGGTTTATATCTTCACTATAAAATTGTTTCTAAAATTAAAATAAAAAGATGAAAAAAAAATGTGAGTACAATTAGCTTACTCTTAACACACGAGCATTGTCTATGGTAACATTATAACCTAACCTAACCTAACCTAACCTAACCTAATCTAACCTAACCTAACCTAATATTAAACAAAACGTTACTTTAATAAACAACATTAACTCAACAACTTGCCTCACTGCATGACTCGTTAATGACTGAAATTAGAATTACCTAATTAGTTTTTAGCATTACATACACCTTCACTTAACTCTCATTGTATGTATAGTGTGTGTGTGTGTATGTGTATGTGTGTGTGTGTGGGGGGGGGGGGCGCATCACTGTACACAACCTTTATCCACAAGATGATGTTAGATTTACCTTTAAAAAATATCCCATATACTACACGGTCACAGGACTAGCAGCACGGATGCCAAGCGAAAACCGTAAATTAAACGGTCAATAACTAACCGCAATATAATTATACTGTTACTTTACCGGAAAAGTTAAGGAAAAACAGACAAGTTACCGTAAAACAGGTTTGGCAGAACCTTAAAAACTGTAATTAGGAAAGAACTTATTGATGAATTTTATAGAAGCAGACAAGTATAAACAGGCACCAGTCAAGCCATTGTTTACCATGATGAGATGTATATGGAGCAAGTAACAAGATCACTAGATTACATGATGTTGTTACCGCTAGACTAAGGTTAGGATATAAGTACCTTTGGCAGTATGTTCCTCAAGCAGATGTGAACAAGACTAAATGTTAAGTGTGTGGCCAGACATATGGCCACAAATGTGTGGTCAAACATATGGCCACACACTCCAACACTAAGTCCTAGACTGTGTGAAGATAGAACCTTTTAGGGACAGGTTCAAGCACATGTGTGAAATAGCACAACACTTTTATCTCTGATGACAAGATAGCTGATATACTAAGGCTGTATCCGCACGTCGCATCTAGTACCTAATTATAATTCTATGTATCGACTTAAACAAACAATGTACTTGAAATACTATGTAACATTCATTGCCATAATACCCAAATCACTGAGGTCCGATAAACACCCTTTGTGGCCTGTACTCCGTAATACTCCTTGCTCTATACCGCTCACAGGATGAGTATGGGGTGTACAGTAAACTACCTGCTGTCCACGGCAAAATTGAAAAACTTCAAGGTTAGGTTAGGTTAGTTTTTGATAATTTACAGCGTTCTATAAGTGTTAATTTTACCGTGACTGATCGGGGAAGCCTTTACTACCTTAATCACATAGGAAAATTTACAAGATCTCACAGACTTTTGTAAACAAACCACAACTTGAATACAGTTGTTTATTTGGTGGATTAACAACAACTATGTGTCTTATCATAGGCCAGTCCTCAGGTTAACATAACAGTTTATATTATACAAAAATACACCAGCCGTTGCTTCCCAGACTATGATAAAACCGAACCATATCATAGTATAAGTATAACTGTAAGTATAAGTATAAGTATAAGTACAGTATAAGTATAGTATAAGTAGAGTATAAGCTGTTCACACCTCGAGGAGTCTGTAGTGAGACTAGCACCGCAGACACATGTTACATCTAAAGCAATATTCACACTCATCTCAGACCATTTTCTTAACGTTACCTGACGCGGAATCGACAAATTGTTTCAAGACAGAATTTAGTGTTATCAATAAACTATCAAACTAAAATTAGAACAAGATAGATGGATGGAAGTGGATGAGAAAGTTGCAGAGGATGATAAAGAACATGGCGGAGACTGGTTCAAGAAGCTGACCTCTGACCTTTGGGACTGGCAAAAAGATCATTAAATCTAAATAAATAAATATGAATTAATTATTAGTATTTCTGGGGTTCATTATCAGTGTTTCTGGGGTTCATTATCAGTGTTTCTGGGGTTCATTATCAGTGTTTCTGGGGATCATTATCAGTATTTCTGGGGTTCATTATCAGTATTTCTTGGGGTTCATTATCAGTGTTTCTGGGGTTCATTATCAGTGTTTCTGGGGTTCATTATCAGTGTTTCTGGGGATCATTATCAGTATTTCTGGGGTTCATTATCAGTATTTCTTGGGGAGTCTCAAACAAACTACATTTCTTCACCAAATTTAACTAATTCCTTGAAGATGACACAGGTATGTTCAGTGTCATATAAACGAGTTACAGACAGGTGTCCTCAGTGTCATGTAGATGAGTTACAGGTAAGCCATAAGACAAGATTAACACGAAGAACAAACCAATCAGCAACTGGTACCTTGAAAAACAAACCAATCAGCTGGTGCCTTGAAAAACAAACCAATCAGCTGGTACCTTGAAAACCAAATCAATCAGCTGGTGCCTGGTACTATACTTTAAAGACGGTGATTTACTATACTTTAAAGACGGTGATTTACTATACTTTAAAGACGGTGATTTACTATACTTTAAAGACGGTGATTTACTATACTTTAAAGACGGTGATTTACTATACTTTAAAGACGGTGATTTACTATACCTTAAAGACGGTGATTTACTATACCTTAAAGACGGTGATTTACTGTACCTTAAAGACGGTGATTTACTATGTTTCACAGCCATTAAAATAATTTCACAAGATAGGCCATTATAAATAACTAAATTAATAACAAGACGCAGACTCTACACTGAAGTTTCTCGTGAATTACAAGCGGCTAATTGAAGTGTTACATGAATATATTTATTGATTTTTATGGTAGAAAATAACTTTATCTACTAAAAACTTGATAAAATAAAATCAATCGTAATTAACAAACTGATAAAAACAAAAAAATCTATGAAAAAATAGTTATACTGTACTAAATAGTCACAGTACAAAATAGCTATACAGTACAAAATAGTTATACTGTACTAAATAGTTATACTGTACTAAATAGTTATACTGTACTAAATAGTCACAGTACAAAATAGCTATACAGTACAAAATAATTATACTGTACTAAATAGTTATACTGTACTAAATAGTTATACAGTACAAAATAGTTATACAGTACAAAATAGTTATACTGTACTAAATAGTTATACTGTACTAAATAGTTATACTGTACTAAATAGTTATACTGTACTAAATAGTTATACTGTACTAAATAGTTATAAAGTACAAAATAGTTATACAGTATAAAATAGTTATACAGTACAAAATAGTTATACTGTACTAAATAGTTATACAGTACAAAATAGTTATACTGTACTAAACAGTTATACTGTACTAAATAGTTATAAAGTACAAAAGTTATACTGTACTAAATAGTTATACAGTACAAAATAGTTATAAAGTACAAAATAGTTATACAGTACAAAATAGTTATACTGTACTAAATAGTTATACAGTACAAAATAGTTATACTGTACTAAATAGTTATACAGTACAAAATAGTTATACTGTACTAAACAGTTATACTGTAGTAAATAGTTATACAGTAGTAAATAGTTATACAGTAGTAAATAGTTATACAGTAGTAAATAGTTATACAGTAGTAAATAGTTATACAGTAGTAAATAGTTATACAGTAGTAAATAGTTATACAGTAGTAAATAGTTATACTGCACTAAATAGTTATACAGTAGTAAATAGTTATACTGCACTAAATAGTTATACAGTAGTAAATAGTTATACAGTAGTAAATAGTTATACAGTAGTAAATAGTTATACTGTACTGGGTTATTGACCCAAACGATAAATTAATAACTTAACATAATCATGAAAATCAATTATTTCTTTACATTAAAAAATATGTTGGAACTTGTTGTGTACATGAGCTGACGGTTGTTTAATATAGAGGACAACGATTATAACAAAATATTGATACAACACAATAATAAAAGTGATCTTGTCAACCATGACAATATGGGGATCATAATTATTGGATTTGTTCTCTTACAATAACAAGGTAAAGTATTATCAGTATACACAAGACTAAGTTATTCTATATAGGGCTTTTATATGTATTGTCTGCTATATTATATCACCTGGCTTATAATTTTTTTAAAGCTCAAATACACCAATATTTTATTAACGGAGTCAAAAAGTTAATCCCCTCCAATTATGTCCTGGATCCATTAGTTCACTCAATTGCTCTTTATTTCCCTTTCATAAGACTAACATGTCATCTGAATACTCTAACAGTGAATTGTGGCAATACTAAACCAAGTGTTTGTTTTGAGATACATTCAAGATCCCGGACTGTACTGTAGTGTACTGCAAGGACTATGAACAGCTAATCCTTGCTGTGCTGTACATGCCCAGTAGCGGCCGGCACTGAGAAGCGGGCGACCGTCTGACCGGCCAAGACGTTGACCAACACAATACACATTTAAAATATATCTTGAGGATTAGCGGCCAACAAAACATGATAATATTATGAGAAGCACAAATAATCTTTCTGTCTTATTTAACACAAAGTAAAAACTTTTATTTCGTTGAATGAAAACTTAGTTTACAGGGTACAGTATTGTACTGTATTGAGGAAGTCGGGCAGATATTTTACGTGCTGTTGGTGGGTGACTGTAGTGTGAAGTGACAGACAGACAGAAGAAACATATATGCTGGGTCTTGTGGAAGGTAAACACCATAGGGAACACATCATTACAGTAGTAATAGTAAATGACATTATCCCTTCCCACGAATCCAACAATAATGATAATGTACTTATACCTGTGAATGACATCCTAACAGAGTCCAAGTGTTTATTAATCAGCCAATATAATAGTCTATGGTGAATAATTTTCCGCACGGATGTCATATAATTATGTTAGTGAGTGAGGGTCGGACTCTTCTATCGCAACAGTTCACGCCAGTGAAGCGACTAACTATTATTACGATGTGGAAAAATCTACACAAGGTTACATTGATTTTCATAATTGGCCTGATAAGTATTTATCTGAAGGATATACTGTACAGTTAATAAAGTATTATTATCAGTACAATTAGTAAGAGGTATTAAATATTACAATTATTGGAAAAACACAGGTATAGTAACACACTGACTTCCCTTATGTGGCACTTTCTTGTGTACAGCTGTGGTGTCCGAGTGGTTAAGGAGATGGACTCGAAATCCATTGGGCTCTGCCCGCACAGGTTCGAATCCTGTCCACAGCGATGTTTTGTTCATTAGGTAATTTGAAGTTAAGTCTGTAACTCTTTGTCAAAATTCAATCGTCATTAAATAGCGTGGAAGTTGTAGAAAGAGGAAGAAATTATGGTAAGGGAGACATGCTTTAATAGTTGGTGGTGCCAAGAGATGGCGGCACCAGTCTCTGGTCACGTACATACGCACGCACACACAACACACACAGAAGCCTGCCACATCCCTGACGACACTACTCGTTTGCTTGTTTATTTTCCTAACGTGATTTTCTGCGTCAATTTCATTGTCAAAACTTTGTGTACACAACTAAAAGGTATATATATACCTTTGGCAACTCGCATCCATGAACACTTGGGCCGTTCCGTTCGAACAGGCCAGTTAATCGTGTATATATATATATATATATATATATATATATATATATATATATATATATATATATATATATATATATATATATATATATATTATACTTGATCAATGTTTTTTATATAAAAATAAGGTTCAGTAAAGTCAAATTATTTCATTACCTTTATCCGCAACATTCCACTTGTGTCCTGGAAACCTTTATCTTCCGCGCTGTTGAGTCGCCATTATCTTCTTCCTCTTGGTCCAGTCGTGTGGACAAGAAGATAATATTTGTGATTTATTTTCGGCCCAGAAGTTCATAGTCGATCATTTATATCCACGTCAGCGATGCCAGAAGTAGCTGGAAAAAAGACAAAATGAAACTGAGCGGCACGGTATTTTCCACCCTGCTGCGTGTATTCCTAAGGTTCAAATTGATTATCGTAAACCAGTGTATATAAGGCTTATATGGTGCGCCCGGAATTAAGGATGATTCCTTTATGATTTTTTATGAGGTGTGGGATAACAAACACACGAGGGGAGAAGGATACGGCCAGTGAACCACAGGAGGGAAAAACCTCAATAAATAGAGGAAAAATAAACTACACTAACGCAAACAATTATAATTATATTGATATGTTTAGAATATATTTACTTATATTTAAAATTCCGTAAACAAAGCAATGCATGAATGTAAATGACGTTTGTGACATGAATGCCTTGTTAATTATAATTTTGTTTCACATTAGTTACTAATTTAGAAACAATGGTGCAGGTACTGATAAAAGTATGGGAAAAATATTTCAAAACAATTGAAGCTTGTCATTATTGTTGTACTACATAAATACGGATCCATGATTTAAAAATAATATCTGAAAACAAATAATTTAATGAATAAATACTAAAAAGTATTCATCGCTGCGGACAGGATTCGAACCTGTGCGGGCAGAGCCCAATGGATTTCAAGTCCATCTCCTTAACCACTCGGACACCGCAGCTCTCTTTAGTTAAGCTGCAGAACATCTATTATGGAGTTTATATGTTTATATTACTTGTGTATCATAAATTATGATTTACGATTATTGCTTTATGTGACTCTCTGCTCTGAAGAAATCACCCAAAGTTATAAACATAAATGTCAGTACCTGTAAATTTACTTGTTAAAATTTTAGCTTGAAGGCCGACTGTGTTTACCCATATATCATAATACAAGGTACAAGAAAAAGTTAGAAGTTGTATAGATTTTACTGCTACGACTATAACATTAACACCCTCAGCCTTGGATGTTCCTCGCTTCATTCTGGAATAATCTACGTTGTTCAATAAAACGTCTTTTGGTTCACGGGAAACACAGGCATATGAGTTACGCTAATACACAACTCACGTTATGTGATGCAACCTGAAACTATCCTTTAGTGGAAGTTATTAAAACGTAATACTCAAATCGTAATTCAGTGTCGGTGTGTATTTTAACTATGCGAAACATCCACTTGTAGCCGAAAAAAGTTATTTTCTGTATTGTCAAACACTGTAAATACAAGTTCATTCCTTTGGTCGTTGTTGTTCGTGAAGTTCTTTAACATTTGTTGCTAGAGCCAGATCCAGTTACTTCCTCGACGACAGCTTATTATATTAAATGCAACTTCAAAGTATGTGTAATGTTTTACACATAGAATCATCAGTCCACTTCACCACCGGCGATGAATACTCCGAGCTAATGGTGTCTACAGCTAGGTATGTTTATCGTTATATTGTAAACAGTCGCATCAATCTAGAAAAGTCCATTCAGCTTCAACTCTCTTAGGTGGAGTTGGGTTCAGGTCACATATAGAAAACAATTTTTATTCATCTTCCGGCTGGTATGTGGGACGGAAGGTTGAATTTTATTTTATTTGATTGTAACATCTTGTAAATACTATTATAAGCCAACTCGCTGAGGATTTGGTCCGTTTGACCCATAAATATAGCAAGAGCCGCCCATTTTCTACGGCTGGAAATCTTGTGTTTAAATGATTGTTATTATCGAATCCTGTTAACCTGGACACACCCTAAGCAATTCTGTTTAAATTTCAAGTGAATCCGGTGGCTGGGTATAAAGAAAATGGTCGACAATATAATACGGACGGAAAGCGTTCATGAGCTGCGTGACAAGCCGGGTGACATAAACTGGGCACTAATAAGTATTTGTAAATTTATTACAGAAAGTAACAACATTTTACATTTAATTCCGCCATCGTATATACAGTCGTCGTTAAATTTTACCATTAAAGAAAAATAATATACGTTCTTTACCAGAACAAATACTGACAACTGAAGTTTAATATTCGAGTAAATATGTTTTTTTGGTCTAGCCTATTATTACAGCGCCTCCACAACTAAAGACTTGAAGCGAGTGTTTTAGAATTGTAAATACAAGTCATTAAACTTAAGAGATACGTCACCATATCTAACCAACTTCTACTCGGGCTAGCATCATTAAGGGTGTTTTAGCAAGTCCTTAATAATCAATGAACTAATAATTACCTACATAAATACAAACAATGCAAAACCTTAGCGTCTAATACAGTACCGTACTGTCTCCCTCGACTTGCAATAATTTTAACTTCATATAACCTATTTATTATACACTACACAGGGGTAATTATCGTCTTATTTTGATGACTATAATATAACTTACCTGCCGTCAGCTGGATGTGCGCCATATAGGTCTTGGATACAATATTTTCGCCTAAAATCCCGAGGAGCCTAAACCCCGCGCCCTGTGAGACGACTCGGTGCTCCTCCTATAGATGCTCCCTCCCATAAAAGTAGTGTCGTCTCTTATGGGGTTATAAAATTAATTCTGTCAGTTTCTCAGTATTGATGCCTTATTGAAAGTTATATAATTACTTTTAGCTGTAGTGGATAGTAACAATTCAAGTTATTATATTGTTAATTAATGTAATGTAAAATTTATTAGTGCGCGGAGGAATATATATCAGACTCAATTTCCCGCCCACGTAATGTTAAAAAATATTACGAATAAACTAAATTATTTTTCACGCTACTTAAATGAAATAAATTAATCTAATGAAGCGTTAAATATGTTTTCTTTTTTAATTTTATCAAATTCGTTTGAATTATAAAAAAAATAAGAGAAATATGGAGCGGGTAGTGTTGCTGTTCGTAGTAATAACCAACATGATTCATCTTGCTGAAGGCGCCAGTTGTCATGGAGAGGCGGACAATGTCTCCAGTCTATTTTGGAAATATTTCGGAACAAACGTATGCTGTGGCGTTCGTTGGAGCAGGGCGCATCTCTACCGAAGAAATACACAAGTAAAGCAGTAAGGCCAAGTCCAAAAAACACTGGCATTTTGGTTAATAAGGTCGGTATCAATTCTTTACGTTTTCTGAATGTGTAAAATATATTTGTGATGTAGATACTCTTAGATACTCTTTCTTTGCTGAGTTTTTTGGACAATTACCTGTACAGTATGTTCTTGCAAAAGCTATTTATTAATTTCTTGTGAGGTGAGGTATTTATTATGATGTACAAGTAATATCTAGAGTTTGGAGTTTCATTATAGAACCAAGAGTAAAGTCACCGGGTCGTCTACACCAAACTGCCTCCGTGAGTATTAAGTCTTCCCTATCAAACTCTGTAGCTCAAGTATTGTATAAACTATTATGTAAGTCGTATAAATATAGTACAATTCTAAGATATTTTCTTTAAATTTCTTTCGGAATATAATCTTGATAAAATTTATTTTTAATAGTTTAGTACCATTAATATAGGCTCGCCATTTAACAATATACTTTAATTAGGTTTCCACATACAGTATATATATGGAGTAGAAAACATTTAGGTGGGAAGGAGAGATTTTTGAATAGAGGAATATTAACCTAACCAACCTTTCCAGCTGTTGAGGAATTTGGGCCTCACCGTAGAGTTGTGTGGGCCAGTGTTGATCAAGTCCTTCAGGATGTGACCTAACCATAATACAAGATACTACTACTGCTACCTGCACGACAGCTGTAAGGTTAGATTCTCTTCTAGTTTTAAGGGTTTGGTAATATTCACAAATTTAAATGACGGAAATAAATATGGAACACTGCATTTTAACCTGACCATGACCTGGGGATTACTTGACCTGGTGGTTAATGGAGCCTTTTTTTCTCAGTTATTTTAGAATTTGATAAGGATATTTTTATTTGATATATTGGTAACATGATTGATGCATTGGTAACATGATTGATACATTGGTAACACGATTGATACATTGGTAACACTATTGGTACATTGGTAACACTATTGGTACATTGGTAACATGATTGGTATTAACCCAGATGCAGTATTAATGGGATGTTCATAGCGGAGATAAATTAAGATTAGGAGCGACTCTTCCCTCGTGTAAAAGACTACCGTATTGTGTTAGATTAATGCCTCTATCTCTCCTCCAAGCTTGGCGGAGACATTATAGTATTTATAATTCTGTATGTGTGCATCTTTAAGGCCTTGAATACATACAGTAATACAGGAATAAGCTTAAAATCCACGCAATTAATGCCATGACTTCGTATTGTTAGACTAGTAAGATCGAGGTGTTTGAATGAGGCTTTGTTACCACACGCTATTAGGAAGACCGAGGCGTTTGAATGATTATAGATGCAGTAAGGAACAAAGGAACGATTCAAGTTATATACACACACACTAACACCGTTTATTACTCCCAGGTGTACTAGAGTTGACCCTGAGATACACACCTGGTAGGCTCTGTCCTCCCACCTGTGATCTATATACATCCACTTCATCTCATTTAAACTTGCTGAAGTCATTGTATGTTATTGTACTAACTGCCCAGCGGCGTCTTTAAGTATAGAATCGTCTCCCAGGATTTATTTACTTTAATACATTACCTCTAGTATTAATGTATTTATACTTATATTCAGTAGAGTTATGGCTTCCCCGAGTAACAGTGAATTATAATAGTGTATTATTTCAGTTTTTATTGGCTGATATATAATTACCTACATTAAAAACAAGTTGCATATTGTTAATAAATCAGAGCATAATTCATTACCCTTTCATAGAATACAAGTTATGGATCATTAGGTATCCGACCAACGCCGCGGGAGGATCAGAGGGTGCGGGATGATCACAGGGTGCGGGAGGATCACAGGGTGCGGGAGGAACACAGGGTGCGGGAGGAACACAGGGTGCGGGAGGATCATAGGGATTACTTAGAGGCTTATTGCTGGGGGACCCTGGCTGTAGGACAGGTACAAGCGCTGGTTATATAAAGTGTTTGGCTGCTCTGTGTGACTATGTACAAGCTAGACTGGATGTGTACAAGCTAGACTGGATGTGTACAAGCTAGACTGGATGTGTACAAGCTAGACTGGATGTGTACAAGCTAGACTGGATGTGTACAAGCTAGACTGGATGTGTACAAGCTAGACTGGATGTGTACAAGCTAGACTAAGGATGTGTACAAGCTAGACTAAGGATGTGTACAAGCTAGACTAAGGATGTGTACAAGCTAGACTAAGGATGTGTACAAGTTAGACTAAGGATGTGTACAAGCTAGACTAAGGATGTGTACAATCTAGACTAAGGATGTGTACAAGCTAGACTGGATGTGCCAAGTGAGACTAAGGGATGTACAAGCTGGGGACTTCCAAGGGATGTGTACAAGCTAGACTAAGGATGTGTACAAGCTAGACTGATGTGTACAAGTTAGACTACATGTGTACAAGCTAGACTAAGGATGTACAAGCTAGACTAAGGATGTGTACAGTTAGACTAAGGATGTGTACAAGCTAGACTAAGGATGTGTACAAGCTAGACTAAGGATGTGTAAGCTAGACTAAGGATGTGTACAAGCTAGACTAAGGATGTGTACAAGCTAGACTAAGGATGTGTACAAGCTAGACTGGATGCAAATGTTAGACTACATGTACAAGCTAGACTGGATGTGTACAAGCTAGACTGGATGTACAAGCTAGGACTGGATGTACAAGCTTTCAGACTAAGGATGTACAAGTCAGACTAAGGATGTACGTTTAGACTAAGGATGTGTACAAGTTAGACTAAGGATGTACAAGTTAGACTAAGGATGTGTACAAGTTAGACTAAGGATGTGTACAAGCTAGACTAAGGATGTGTACAAGCTAGACTAAGGATGTGTACAAGCTAGACTAAGGATGTGTACAAGCTAGACTAAGGATGTGTACAAGCTAGACTAAGGATGTGTACAAGTTAGACTAAGGATGTGTACAAGCTAGACTAAGGATGTGTACAAGCTAGACTAAGGATGTGTACAAGCTAGACTAAGGATGTGTACAAGCTAGACTAAGGATGTGTACAAGCTAGACTAAGGATGTGTACAATCTAGACTGGATGTGTACAAGCTGAACTATGTGGCATACACTGTACACTGTTAGGGAAATATTTTTAACACCATAGAAATTACACAATGGGAGACTATGTTGAATTTACATTAGTATGTTTGTTATTGTAAATATAAAGATCAATAATTTTGTTTCTCTTGGGGAATATTTGTACTACTGAGTGTTTATGTCTCTATGAGTGTTGCCTGAGTGGTGTTAAGGTTAAGTGTGGAGAATTCCGAGTGTTTACAAGGTAGTGGAGAGTCACGTGTGTATCATAGGTAGTGAGACAGGTGATGGAGTCATATGTGTCATAGGTATAGTGAGACAGGTGGTGGAGAGTCATATGTGTCATAGGTATGGTGAGACAGGTGGTGGAGAGTCATATGTGTCATAGGTTAGTGAGACAGGTGATGGAGAGTCACATGTGTCAGATAGTGAGACAGGTGGTGGAGAGTCATGCTTGTATCCCCAGGTGATGAATCAGGTGTGTGTGTGTGTGTGTGTGTGTGTGTGTGTGTGTGTGTGTTGCTCCTCGTCTTACAAAGGTCGGTCATCCCCTGATACAGATCTTCAAACTTCCGGCTTCTTCACAATAATCCGACGAACGGGTTTCTTGTCGGATTTGTGTGTGTTAAACCTGGAGAGTTTGTGATGTTGGTGCTACATAATAAGGAAGATTCTCCCTTATCTCTCTTTCTCTATTTATCTCTCCTTGTCTCTCTCTTTCTCTATCTCTCCTCTCTCTTTTATAAATAGTGAGCACAGAGAGAGATCAGACAATTCTCCTTTTATCTCCATTCACCGAAGCGCCTCCTTGACAAAGATATTTAAAGGGAAATGTTTTGAACTGGAGATATATCAGGAGAAACAGTCTGTGTCAGGAAGCGTCAAAAAGGGCTAATCCGGGGTACTGTAGGTTGAGGTCCTGAGGTTTTAGTATTTAAATAATTCTTGATGGACTCGTAGCTTGTATTAGTGTATTGAGTTACTGTATTTAGTGCATAGATAAAACCAGACGCGCGAAGGTGTTAGATATTTTGAAAGCGAAGCGGGTGACTCATGCTGTAGGTAGATCTGGGAGTGAAGTAGGAATTATGCTGCAGAGTTTTGGTTAAAATTTATAAGGAATGAAAGACCTTGATAAGTACTTGATACTTACAATGTTAATAAACTCTCTAATAATTAACTTACTGTTCATTAATTTATTTTCTTGCTCTTATTTAATTTTTGATATAATGTGGAGGTTGACTGAAAGATTTAAATAATAGCGGATAATAATATTTTTTTACCTCAAGTGTATCGATGAAATATTTCTGAGTGGCTAAATACCGACTCTACCATCACTTGCATCACACAGTACAGTATCTCTATTACCTTGGTCTCAATAGGAGCTAATTCCACCAATTTGTGCACCCTCCCTTATCGTCTCCTCGCGTGCACGGAGATGAAAGACATTTGTAATTTAAAGAGTGGCAGTTTGGACGGCGTAAGAAGGGGTCATTTCACGGTGATTGCAGGTTAATTTTCGTAATGGCGTGTCGGCTGTGGGTAGCGGTGGCCAGTACAAGTGATTGTGATCCTAGAATTGGTGTCTTTTATTTACTACTCAACGACATGATATACACAACATTACCTCACTGAGAAATAATACCTTCGCTGTGTTGTGTTCGTATCATAAACATTGATCTATATACTGTGTTAGGTGAGAAGACTTACCTGTATGAGATGTGCTTCTGTTTACAGGTAGTGTGTATGTATGTCTGGGGTCTGTGTATGGTAGTGTGTATGTATGTCTGGGGTCTGTGTATGGTAGTGTGTATGTATGTCTGGGGTCTGTGTATGGTATTTTAACCTTTATTTAGATTTATATTAGTGATATTATTATTATTATTATTATTATTATTATTATTATTGTTATTATTATTATTATTATTATTATTATTATCATTATTATTATTATTATTATTATTATTATTATTATTATTATTATTATTATTATTATTGTTATTATTATTATTATTATTATTATTATTATTCATTATTATTATTATTATTATTATTATTATTATTATTATTATTATTATTATTATTATTATTATTATTATTATTATTATTATTATTATTATTATTATTATTATTATTATTATTATTATTATTGTTATTATTATTATTATTATTATTATTATTATTGTTATTATTATTGTTATTATTATTATTATTATTATTATTATTATTATTATTATTATTATTATTATTATTATTATTATTATTATTATATAGTCTTTCATCTAATCATTTTCACAACACTTGATAACTTTAGGTCTTCTAAGTAAACAATTAACATCACGTATGGTTTAATATGTGAGTTATGTCAAGTATAAATTTATAATAATATTTAAATTAAATTACTGTAACATGTTTTAATGACTAATTTAACCCGAGTGACTTTGATTCATTTATAGAAGTTTTTAATGTTTTATGGAATTTTAGGTTAGGTGAGGTTTGTTGTCAGTGAGGGAGAATTTGTGAACTGGAAATGTGTGTTTTGTTGTCACTGGAGTAATATTTTGGTTAGATGAGGAGGTAGTGGTGTTGGCAGTGGTGGAAGAACAGTGTTTAAGATTGGTGGAAGTGGTGTTGGCAGTGGTTAAGATTGGTGGAAGTGGTGTTGGCAGTGGTTAAGATTGGTGGAAGTGGTGTTGGCAGTGGTTAAGATTGGTGGAAGTGGTGTTGGCAGTGGTTAAGATTGGTGGAAGTGGTGTTGGCAGTGGTGTTGGCAGTGGTTAAGATTGGTGGAAGTGGTGGTAGCAGTAGACAAGTGTATGTAAGATTGAAGGAAATGCTTTACCTCCAAACTAACCTAACCTAACCTTACCTAACCTAACCTTACCTAACCTAACCTAACCAAATCAACACTGAAGATGAACATTCAGCTCACGTTGTTATTCCGATGATTAAAGTCTGTACGGGATTTTCTTATGAGTAGAGTTGTGTGGCGGAGTAAGCGAAGGAATATGTCTTTTTTAATAGAGGAATGTGCGGTTGTCGACTCAGGCATGCGAAGTATTCATGACTTACCTCATAAAAGACGAACCACTGTACTATCCCCTCCCCACACCCCTGTCACCATCACCCCCCTCCCCACCCCCACATCACCCTTGTAAAGTTATAAGTAGCTACTGTTACTGATGCCGTAACGTCGCAAATGGATCTTTAACCAGTTTGACGTCTCTGTAACATCACAAATGGTTCCTGGATAATTTTTCTAGTTTTTTTAGTGTCATAAATGGATCTTGACACATTATGACACTTTACGGCTCCTGGATCATTGTGTCGGAGTGTCATAAATGGATCTTGACACATTACGGCTCATGAAATTATTATAATGTTTTGTGTGTGTGTGTGTGTGTTTTTTTGAGGGGAGAGGGTGTGTACCGAGTAAGGACCTTGTATGGTGCCATTTGACCTATGTATTGCGCTTCAGAGTTTTCGTCATCACAGTCATTAAGTTCGGTTTAGTGTTTTCACCTTTGGCTCAGTCGCTGTGGACCAGACGAGGGTTTGGTATCCGCTGGTGGTGGTGGTGATTCTGTTTCCCATTCCCGACTTAAAGATATCTTAGTGTGGTTCCTTATTTCTGTTTTCAATTTACTGTGTATTCTTCTGGGATATTTTTTCTTTCGTTTTTCCTTCGTTTTCTCTTTCTCTTTTACTCTCTCTCTTCTCTTACTCTCTTTTTATCTTAGTTTCTTTTTCTTTTTTCTTCTTATCTCTCTCTCTCTCTCTCGCTCCCTCCCCCTCTCTCTTTTCTGTCTTTCACCCTCTCTCTCATCATCTCTGTTTTCTCCTCTCTCTTTCATTCTCTCATTTTCTTTATGTCTTCCTCCCGCCATCACTCACTCTTCCTCTTTCACCATCTCTCTCTCTCGTTCGCCACCACTCACTCATCCTCTCTCATTATCTCTCTCTCGTTCGCTATCATCTGCCCGTCATTTTTTGTGTCTTCTGTTCTAACATCGTTCTCCTCCTTCCTCCCATTAGCTTTAATCGTGTAGACATTCCGCTCAGTAATTGGCGCCGGTCCAGCTTTTTTTTTAGTTGGGTGGTCCAGTGTCCCAGAATGTCCCTCTTGTCTCTCCTTGGTCCAGTATCTCTTCCTCCTCCCATGTTATCTCGTTGGTCCAGTATCTCTTCCTCCTCCCATGTTATCTCGTTGGTCCAGTATCTCTTCCTCCTCCCATGTTATCTCGTTGGTCCAGTATCTATCTTTTCTACAGCGGATTACGAGGCATGTGTGTGTGTACGGTATATTATTTTCCGCTGTATATTCCCTCCCAGCTGACAGGTTCCCGCGGCCAGGCCAGTTTTACGGCCCAGTTTTCCCTGTACGTGATCTGTTAGTTGTTCTTGTTGTTCCTTTACTGTGTACTAAACGAAAACATTTATCTAATTCTATTCTGTAAACGTTTCTTTGAGGTTTTATTTGTTATTACTTTGTAAACGTTTCCTTTGGGGTTTTATTTGTTATTATTTTGTAAACGTTTCCTTGGGGTTTTATTTGTTATTGTTTCTAATTTTAAAACATTTCTTTGGGTCTAATTTATTGTTGTACATGAGTTAGCTAAAACGTTTCTATGTTAAATATTTGTTTATTCATAACATTGCCTTACTGAACTGAAACGTTTCTTTACTATTGCGTCCTGAAGTGAAACGTTTCTTGTGTACTGAATTAAAATACTCCTTCTTGATTTAATGAATACTGAACTTAAATATTGTGCCGAAACGGCACAATCGTTTTTCATCAAACTTGGTGGAAAAATCGCAAAAAAATTCGTAGTGGAACAAACCTGGTCCCATGTCGATGGTTTCTTTAGGAAGACATTAATTAACCATTTTATTTACGATGGAAAACGATGCAAGTCTACGGACTTGGCGCACCCTCATTCTACCTGTGTTAGTCTCAGGTACGACTCTTATTGTAACAATCACGACCATGATTATAACAACCACGACCACGATTATAACAACCACGACCATGATTATAACAACCACGACCATGATTATAACAACCTCGGTAAACTGTACCACCGGACTCGCCACCGGGCACTAAGGGCCCAAGATCACTTGTATTTTTTATATTTCCAAGATCACTTGTATTTTTTATATTTCAGTATATTTGTGGTATATTTCAGAATATTTGAATTATATTTCAGTATATTTGTTATATTTCAGTATATTTGTGGTATATTTCAGAATTTTTGTATTATATTTCAGTATATTTGTGTTATATTTCAGTATATTTGTGTTATATTTCAGTATATTTGTTATATATCAGTATATTTGTTATATTTCAGTATATTTGTGTTATATTTCAGTATATTTGTGTTATATTTCAGAATATTTGTATTATATTTCAGTATATTTGTGTTATATTTCAGTATATTTGTGTTATATTTCAGAATATTTGTGTTATATTTCAGTATATTTGTGTTATATTTCAGTATATTTGTGTTATATTTCAGTATATTTGTGTTATATTTGTTATATTTCAGTATATTTGTGTTATGTTTCAGTATATTTGTGTTATATTTCTGTATATTTGTGTTATATTTTTGTATATTTGTGTTATATTTCAGTATATTTGTGTTATATTTCAGTATATTTGTGTTATATTTCAGTATATTTGTGTTATATTTCAGTATATTTGTTATATTTCAGTATATATGTGTTATATTTCAGAATATTTGTATTATATTTCAGTATATTTGTTATATTTCAGTATATTTGTGGTATATTTCAGAATATTTGTATTATATTTCAGTATATTTGTGTTATATTTCAGTATATTTGTGTTATATTTCAGTATATTTGTTATATATCAGTATATTTGTTATATTTCAGTATATTTGTGTTATATTTCAGTATATTTGTGTTATATTTCAGAATATTTGTATTATATTTCAGTATATTTGTGTTATATTTCAGTATATTTGTGTTATATTTCAGAATATTTGTGTTATATTTCAGTATATTTGTGTTATATTTCAGTATATTTGTGTTATATTTCAGTATATTTGTGTTATATTTGTTATATTTCAGTATATTTGTGTTATGTTTCAGTATATTTGTGTTATATTTCTGTATATTTGTGTTATATTTTTGTATATTTGTGTTATATTTCAGTATATTTGTTATATTTCAGTATATTTGTGTTATATTTCAGTATGTTTGTTATATTTCAGTATATTTGTTATATTTCAGTATATTTGTGTTATATTATATTCCCCAGAAACTAACACTTACGGACAATAATTAATAACTGCAAGAGGTCCAGGACTCATTGAGGGTGAAGGGTGAGCTGTGTCAGTGGATGAGGGTGGAGGGTGAGCTGTGTCAGTGGATGAGGGTGGAGGGTGAGCTGTGTCAGTGGATGAGGGTGGAGGGTGAGCTGTGTCAGTGGATGAGGGTGGAGGGTGAGCTGTGTCAGGCGAGAGCATAAAGGGGAGCTGCCTCTTCCAAAATGACTGCGGGAGGTCGGGTCTGGGGTTTAGGTTAGGTTAGATTAGATTAGGTTAGGTTAGATTAGGTTAGGTTAGATTAGGTTAATTTAGGTTAGGTTAGGTTAGATTAGGTTAATTTAGGTTAGGTTAGGTTAGAATAGATTAGGTTACTTAAGGTTAGATTAGGTTAAGTTAGGCGTGTTGAATGAGTTATGAGAGATGGTCTGGTGTGTGGTGCAGATAGTGAGGTAATTCAGAGTCCTTGTGTACTGGTGATTGATTGATTGTGGTAATTACATGCTTAACGACGCAACAGCTAAGGTCATATATTGCCGAATTAAAATGAAAGCTTAAAACACTAAAATAAAATAATACTGAGTAAAAACACTAAATAACGGAGCACACAGGAGACATTGATCACATAAGACTAAGACGTGGTTATTGCAGGTCGTTCCGGATGTACAGGTGAACGAGTGAGACTTAAGACGTGGTTATTGCAGGTCGTTCCGGATGTACAGGTGAACGAGTGAGACTTAAGACGTGGTTATTGCAGGTCGTTCCGGATGTACAGGTGAACGAGTGAGATTTAAGACGTGGTTATTGCAGGTCGTTCCGGAAGTACAGGTGAACGAGTGAGACTTAAGGAGCAATGGTTATTGCAGGTCGTTCCGGATGTACAGGTGAACGAGTGAGACTTAAGACGTGGTTATTGCAGGTCGTTCCGGATGTACAGGTGAACGAGTGAGACTTAAGACGTGGTTATTGCAGGTCGTTCCGGATGTACTGGTGAACAGAGTGAGACTTAAGACGTGGTTGTGCAGGTCGTTCCGGATGTACAGGTGAACAGAGTGAGACTTAAAGGCTTTGTCAGATATTGCAGGTCGTTCCGGATGTACAGGTGAACGAGTGAGATTTAAGACGTGGTTATTGCAGGTCGTTCCGGAAGTACAGGTGAACGAGGATCATAAGACCTAAAGCTGTAGGGTCGTTAAGGATGTAATTACCATAATCAATCTCTCCAAGTTGAGGTCGCGGGCCAACTCCAGCATCTAAACTAAGGTAGATAATGATCCTGTGTTGTGTAGAATGATGGACTGTTGTGTAGAATGATGGACTGTTGTGTAGAATGATGGACTGTTGTGTAGAATGATGGACTGTTGTGTAGAATGATGGACTGTTGTGTAGAATGATGGACTGTTGTGTAGAATGATGGACTGTTGTGTAGAATGATGGACTGTTGAGTAGAATGATGGACTGTTGTGTAGAATGATGGACTGTTGTAGAATAAAGATATTTATTATGTACTGGTGTTGAACGAGGGAAATAATTGTGGATTCGTCAGGAGGTGAAGTAGGGAGACGAGTGGTATATGGTGTGAGGGAGGGGAGGTGAGGGGACGTTACCTATACATAAAGTGTGATGTGTGGCGGGAGGATGGGTGTGGCGGGGGAGGGGTGTGTGTGTGTGTGTGTGGGGGAGGGTGTGTGTGTGGCGGGGAGGATGGGTGTGTGTGTGTGTGTGGCAGGGGAGGGGTGTGTGTGTGTGTGTGTGGCAGGGGGGGGTGTGTGTGTGGCAGGGGAGGTGTGTGTGGCGGGGAGGGGTGTGTGTGGCAGGGAGGGGGTGTGTGTGTGTGTGTGGCAGGGGAGGGGGTGTGTGTGTGGGGACAGGGTGTGTGTGTGCGGCAGGGGAGGAGAGGGGGGTGTGTGTGGCGAGGAGGGGGGGTGTTGCTGGCGGGGGAGGGGCGGACGTGGTTAATGATCTGGATACACGAGTACAAGAGCTCAGGGCGGCCAACAATTGACTAACAATACAAAGGGATAAAGCCACGCCCACGTGTTTAGGGGCGTGGCTTTGACTAACAATACAAAAGGATAAAGCCACGCCCACGTGTTTAGGGGCGTGACTTTGACTAACAATACAAAGGGATAAAGCCACGCCCACGTGTTTATGGAGCAGGGCTTTTCTACACGTACACTGGACAAAACCACGCCCACAAAGACACGTGATAGCCTCCGTGCATGTATATTAGATGAAACTACGCCCGCGTATGTGAATGATCTAACATAGGAACTCATAATATAACAGACGAACTCATAATCTAACACAGGAACTCATAATCTAACACAGGAACTCATAGTCTAACACAGGAACTCATAATCTAACACAGGAACTCATAGTCTAACACAGGAACTCATAATCTAACACAGGAACTCATAGTCTAACACAGGAACTCATAGTCTAACACAGGAACTCATAATCTAACACAGGAACTCATAATCTAACACAGGAACTCATAGTCTAACACAGGAACTCATAATCTAACACAGGAACTCATAGTCTAACACAGGAACTCATAATCTAACACAGGAACTCTCGATGGGTCCAATCACAGGAGACACTAAGCCACAAGAGCTCGCTTAAATATTGATCACCACCGCCAGTCATAAATGTTGAATTATTCCATTATGTTTTAACACTGAACAATACAAATCCAATCGTTGAACATCATTTACAAGCGTTGAACATCACCATCACTATATCTTGAACATCACCACCACTATACCTTGAACATCACCACCACTATACCTTGAACATCACCACCACCACCACCATACCTTGAACATCACCACCACCACCACCACCATACCTTGAACATCACCACCACTATACCTTGAACATCACCACCACTATACCTTGAACATCACCACCACCACCACCATACCTTGAACATCACCACCACTATACCTTGAACATCACTACTACAATGTACTACATATTAACCACCACTATACATTAGCCACCACTGCACAATATTAGCTACCACTACACTCTGAACATCACCACCACACAACGTCACCACTACACGTTGAAAAAAATCACCACCACACATCACCACTACACAATATACTGGGCCACTCCATCACGGGTAAATTGTTCAACATCAGCTCTCATAAATACTGAGTAGCGCCAAGGCCAATTTTATCCTCTGTCTTGCGCCTGTGGTAGAGGGATATAGCAATCTGTGGGGGTGTCATTATAGCTTGTCTGTCTGTCTATAATTATGAGTTGTTTGTGTAATTATGAGTTCTGTGTAATTATGAGCTTTGTAATTACATGCCTGTCTGTACTTATGAGTTGTGAGTTTGTAATTATGAGTCGTTTGTCAGTAATTATGAATTGTGTTTCGGTCATCACACACACACACACACACACACACACACACACACACACACACACACACACACACACACACACGAATATTACTATACAATATCTGGATGATGTTAAATGGGCCCCCTGTCCTAATAGACCCCAACGTAACTTACTGTAACCTGTAGGATTGGGGCCCAGTATTGATAGGCGTTCGTTATAATGGGATCTGATAATAATGGGCTTCTAATGGGTTGGGTTAGTGGCCTGGTAGGGGTAGAGCCCATTAGAAAAGGGGGCCCACTAGACCACTAGAAGCGGGGCCCATTAGACCATTAGAAGCGGGGGCCATTAGACCATTAGAAGCGATGGCCCATTCGACCATTAGAAGCTTGGGGGCCATTCGACCATTAGAAGCTTGGGGGCCATTCGACCATTAGAAGCGGGGGGGCCATTAGACCATTAGAAGCGGGGGGCCATTAGACCATTAGAAGCGGGGCCCATTAGACCATTAGAACCGGGGGCCCATTAGACCATTAGAAGCTTGGGGGCCATTAGACCAGTAAGATATCATTAGTACAGTAATTTAGAAGACCATAAGAGCAGCGTGTGAGACACCTTCACACGGCACCATCTCACCTGTAGAGAGAGACAACCAAATATAATCTCAGGTAGCGCGCGGCCGTCACTCAACACATCCCAGGTGATTAATTGACTCACTCCCGCCATTTTTTTCCCGCGCGTTTTCAACAAGTCAGCTGATTATGGCTGTCATCTTGTGGAACTGGTTTTTGTTCTTGTTTTTTTCTTTCTTTTTTTCCCCGGGTGAGATTTTAATTCGGGTGAAATGTTATGATTTTGTGTTGGGTGAGGGTGTTCTTGTGTAGCTCTCTCTCTCTCTCTCTCTCTCTCTCTCTCTCTCTCTCTCTCTCTCTCACACACAAACACACAAAACAAGAATCTCTCCTCCTATAAAACATTCAGGTAGGAGGTGTGATATTTCATTCTCGCCTTTATAGACATGAAGCTGAACATAATATAACCACAGGTGAGCCGCTAATGACTGACTTGGCTCAATATAATGTGGTGATCATTTACTGAAGATACTCGACTCCAGTTCCTTGTCTCGGGTTTCCTCCTCGTAGTGGACTGGTGACTTGTCTCCAGGATAATCAATAGAAGATTCCGAGGCTTTGTTTTCTCTGTGGTGGAGAGGGTGGCCTTCAACGCGGGGTTTGTGCAGGAAGTCATTAAAAACCTTTTGGTATTTTACAAGATGCTCGTGGGTGGAGGTGAAAGATAATTTGGGATCTGAAAAATGCGTTTATTACCTCCGGATTCTACGTAGGGCATTGAGTGATGTATGTCCTTTATGTCTATTTAGTTTGTGTGTTGGTGGGGTCATGTTGGGGTTAAAGGTCAGGGTCATGGATGAGGTCACCTCTAGTTTAATTTAGTTTATTCTTAATTTTGACAGAGCCAGCCAAAGAAACTGACATTCAAGATCTTGGTCAGCCGAGGCGATAGTTTCTCAAATGAGTGAAGAAGGAGAGAAGTTTCAAGCATGTCGGAACAACATACTGGACAAGCTCGTCGGGGAACGTTGGAGTGTTGGCGAAATTCCAGGCGTGTAGATGTCATCACGTTATAGCTCCTGAATACAAAAACCTTGGTGCGTGTTCCTCGTCTTTCTGTCTCGCCTCACTAACTCTCACAATATGTTACGACATTTATCATAGCTTTCAGGGCAGTAGTATATGATTGAGATGCTGACCATTATGAGTTGCTATAGTGCCCTTAGCTATCATGTGTTGGGAGGGAGGGAGGGAGGGCAATGGGTGCTGGTAGTATAGTATTCATAGTAGGGCAGTGGGACCATGAGACACCTCGCTGGCTCGGGGCTGGTTGCCAAGTAACCTCCACACTTCAGAGCTGAATATTGATCAGGTTTCACACTGCTCTTAAGTACACATGCACACATATATGTAGGTTTATATACTCGTATTTACATATATACATGTATTATCATATACATCTATATGTTTATATGTGTACATGATACCTTGAAGATGGTTTATTAGGCTGTTTTGACTGTAAGGTGATCGTGTTGATGTTCAGTGGGTCTTTGTTTGGTATGTGGGCAGCGCTCATAGGAGAAGATAGTAGATACAGTCTTGTCTCTCACTGGCGGAGATGATGAGCTCAATGCCTCACTTGATCTCTCCTTCAGATGAGACGTACCGTACAGTATATGCTTGTGTATAGTGTTCTTCTTTGTCCTCATGTGGTTATTCTGTCCTCATGTGGTTATGCTGTACTGATGTGGTTATTCTGTCCTGATGTAGTTATGCTGTACTGATGTGGTTATTCTGTCCTGATGTAGTTATGCTGTACTGATGTGGTTATGCTGTACTGACGTGGTTATTCTGTACTGATGTGGTTATTCTGTCCTGATGTAGTTATGCTGTACTGATGTGGTTATTCTGTCCTGATGTGGTTATGCTGTACTGATGTGGTTATTCTGTCCTGATGTGGTTATGCTGTACTGATGTGGTTATTCTGTCCTGATGTAGTTATGCTGTACTGATGTGGTTATGCTGTACTGACGTGGTTATTCTGTCCTGATGTAGTTATGCTGTACTGATGTGGTTATGCTGTACTGACGTGGTTATTCTGTACCGATGTGGTTATGCTGTCCCGACGTGGCTATGCTGTCCCGACGTAGTTGTTCTGTCCCGACGTGGTTATGTTGTCCTGACGTATTGGTTGTTCTGTCCCGACGTGGGATTTGCATGTCCCGACGTGGTTATGCTGTCCCCGTCTTCAGTCACGTGCTTCCCTGGTAGTGTGTGGTCTGGGGTGAATATATTTATGTCTTGGAGGGGAACATAGTCTGCACCACTGATCCTAACCTAACCTATACAACCTACGCCTAACCACACCTAACCTAACCTACACACCTATTTCAACTAACACGTGTACACAATTTATCGCCTACATAAATGTACATGTACACAATTTATCGCCTGCACTCGTCTACATGTACACAATTTAACGCTACTACACTCGTCTACATGTACTACAATTCTTGCCCTTTCCTTTCAATCTACATGTACACAATTTAACGCCTACACTCATCTGTAACACACAATTTAGCCCTACACTAGTCTACATGTACACATTTAACTCCTACACTCATCTACATGTACACAATTTATCGCCCTACACTCGTCTACATGTACACAATTTAACGCCTACCTCGTCTACATGTGCACAATTTAACGCCTACACTCGTCTACATGTACACATTTAACGCCTACACTAGTCTCTACATGTACACATTTAACTCTACACTAGTCTACATGCACATTGCTCTACACTTTAGTCTCATGTACACAATTTAACAAGTCTACATAATACACAATTTGCTTTCACTCGTCTACATGTACACATTTAACTCCTACACTCGTCTACATGTACACAATTTATCGCCTACACTCGTCTACATGTACACAATTTAACGCCTACACTCGTCTACATGTACACAATTTAACGCCTACACTCGTCTACATGTACACAATTTAACGCCTACACTCGTCTACATGTACACAATTTAACGCCTACACTCGTCTACATGTACACAATTTAACTCCTACACTAGTCTACATGTACACATTTTAACTCCTACACTCGTCTACATGTACACAATTTATCGCCTACACTCGTCTACATGTACACATTTTAACTCCTACACTCGTCTACATGTACACAATTTAACTCCTACACTCGTCTACATGTACACAATTTAACTCCTACACTCGTCTACATGTACACAATTTAACTCCCACACTAGTCTACATGTACACATTTTAACTCCTACACTCGTCTACATGTACACAATTTATCGCCTACACTCGTCTACATGTACACATTTTAACTCCTACACTCGTCTACATGTACTGCATTAACTCACTGATCTGTTTTAACTCCTCACTCGTCTACATGTACACAATTGCCACTCAATCACATGTACACATTTACTCCCACACTAGTCTACCTTTGTTTAATACCATCATATACATGTACACATTTTAACTCCTACACTCGTCTACATGTACACAATTTAACACTCGTCTCTAATACACCCGCCAACACCCTCTTTATCAGTAAGCACTTGTAGATAACAGACCACTGGTAATCGAGGCTGGCAGTGTAGACATAGTGTTTAATCATAGTGGACGCTGAGTACTTAACCCCTTGAGTACGATGACATTGTACTCAAGAGGCTTAATTCATCATACTCAAGGTGTTAAGTCAACTCCCATCAAGGGTTAAGTTATCTTATTTAAAAGGGTTGGGTTATCGTGTTGACGGGATTATCATACTAAAGGGGTTAAGTCTACAGTAAAACCTCTATATAACGAATTTGTCTCTATAATCTATTAGTTGGGTGTTTCACATCTAACGGACCCTCGATATAAAGGACTTTCATCTCTATATAGTTTCATTAGATGGAGGTTTCACATTTAATATACCCCCGATATAACGGAATATCCTCTCCCCGTAAGATATTATGTCAGTATTAATCCCATAAAACATTAGTTATAGTAAATAAATTAATGTGAAAGATATAATTAAATGATTAAATTTATATTAGTTACACCAATCACGAGTTGATATCCGCCATTTTCCATTAATCTCCACAAAAGCTGTACTGTATGTAGCTGTTTCCTCTCAATGGTATTTAATTCGAGGAAAAACTTTATTGAACAAAATCGAATCGAATAGCTTTGGGTAGACGGATGAAAATAGACTTGTAGCTGAATTTTCACATCTGGAATATCTTTATTTTTCTCTCTTCTATCAGATTAAGGATCAGGATAGAAAGACTTAATTTATTCATGAGAAACAAGAGTAAACTGTAGGAGCTGGTGTAGTGGAGATGTCAAGAGCTATATCCTTTCAAACTGGTGAAGGAATTTGATCTAAAATATTCGAAGGAAGAACTTGGGATATTGGAAATTTCTTAGAATATTTTGCTATGGGAGAAGAAAGACAACTAATTTTCCGTGTTGGATTTGTTTAATGTGTGGGAACCTTGCTACTGTTTCCCTTCGTTTTGTTAGTGTTTAGACCAATCAGGAGAATAAAGTACAGGTGTAGGGATAGATTGTACAATACATAGCGTTAAACGACGTGGCGCGGTGATGCTGTGAGCAAATATTGGTTTTATTTGTATATTAAAATGGGGGTTGAAGGAGAGCAAGCGTGAGGGTTAACATGTTATGTTTAGCCCTGTATAATATAGAGCCTCTGCCTCCTAATTGCTTGCATGATACCTGCTCGTGGTGCCCCTGCTTCTGCCGAATTCATGTCAAGCGACCGAATGACCAGCGGTATAACTGGTCTCGGGTATTATGGACAATCATCCAGTCCACTTACCTTAAATCACCCACTTACCTTAAATAACTAAGATGAAAGAAGTTTATGAAGCAACAACTTCTTCTGTACTACAACCAAGATGCCTGTTAGCCACTGAAGGTTGTGGTGTGTTGGGCGAGGGAGTGAGGAGCGGAAATCAATCCTTACGCGTTGATGTAAAGCCCAACACGGAGTGAGTGTGTATGCTGAGGTAAGAGGATCACAACTGAGACGAAGTATTGTGGCTTCAAGACTGTATCAAATCTTGTGCTTGGAATGTTCACAGAAATAAAGAAGTTAACTTGAGGTAAATGGTGGCTGCGTATTAGATATTTCAGGGGTTTGTGTGTGTGTGGGAACCGATAACCTAACTGTTCCTCGCCTATGTCCCCTTTAAAAGCCTAATGATATTACGCTACAAGTCAGAGTTTGGTCATTTCAGCGTTATATATGAGGTGTTATGCCTCAACAGGTTCCAGTTGTTGATAAGAGAACAGTCAGTACAGGAAGTTGACATTAAACTTGATGTTGATGGATGTGTTTACTAAAGCAGGTGTGTGGTAAGCCTGGAGTTGCTCTTGGTGTACTTGGGTTGGTTATACGAAGAACACCTGGAGAAGAACACCTGGCAAAGAACACCTTACTAAGAACACCTGGTGAAGATCACCTTATTAAGAACACCTGACGAAAAACACCTGAGAACATCTGGCGAAGAACACCTGACGAAGAACACATGACGAAAAACACCTTCCTAAGAACATTGGCGAAGATCACCTGACGAAGACACCCTTTCTAAGAACACCCTACTAAGAACACCTTACGAAGATCACCTGACGAAGATCACCTGACGAAGACAGCCTTTCTAAGAACACCCTACTAAGAACACCTTACGAAGAATACCTCACGAAGATCACCTGGCGAAGATCACCTGACGAAGAATACCTTACGAAGATCATCTGCCGAAGAACACCTTACGAAGATCACCTGCTGAAGAACACCTTACGAAGATCACCTGACGAAGAACACCTCACGAAGATCACCTCACGAAGAATACCTTACGAAGATCACCTGACAAAGAAAACCTTACGAAGATCACCTGCCGAAGAACACCTTACGAAGATCACCTGCCGAAGAACACCTCACGAAGATCACCTGACGAAGAACACCTTACGAAGATCACCTGACGAAGAACACCTTACTAAGATCACCTGACGAAGAACACCTTACGAAGATCACCTGCCAAAGAACACCTTACTAAGATCGTAACCTGACGAAGATCACCTGACAGCGATAAGACAAATATCTGAACCTGACGGACCCTGAAGAATCTGGACGAGGCCGAAATTAGTGAGAATTACCTCACTATACGTCGCACCTGAAGGAAAGATTAATTAGGTATGTCATTAGCATCACCTGTGAACCTAATTGGCATCACCTGTAGAACCTAATTTGCATTACCTGTTGAACCTAATTTGCATCACCTTTAGAACCTAATTGGCATCACCTGTAGAACCTAATTAGCATCACCTGTAGAACCTAATTAACATCACCTGTAGAACCTAATTAACATCACCTGTAGAACCTAATTAGCATCACCCGTAGAACCTAATTAGCATCACCTGTAGAACCTAATTAGCATCACCTGTAGAACCTAATTAACATCACCTGTAGAACTAATTAGCATCACCTGTAGATTAATCCTACTGAAATTTATGCTTCTATCCTTATGTACAGTCCAACCAAATCATTCTGCTTTACTTAAATTGATATCTTTATTATAGGTGTGGGTGTGGTGAGGAGCATGGTGTGGGTGTGGTGAGGAGCATGGTGTGGGTGTGGTGAGGAGCATGGTGTGGGTGTGGTGAGGAGCATGGTGTGGGTGTGGTGAGGAGCATGGTGTGGGTGTGGTGAGGAGCATGGTGTGGGTGTGGGTGGTGGGTGTGGTAATGAGCATGGTGTGGGTCATGGGTGTAGTGAGAGAACCATGATGCAGTGGGTTATGGGTGTAGGTCATGGGGGGCTGTATACCACTTTTATCTTGTCAACCCATGAAAAAGCATTCATAGAGCTAACTAATGCAACCCAAATTTTGCAGGTAACGAATAGCGCGAGAGAAAACATTGATGATTGGGAGGCGGAGAAGTCAAGAATGGCGCCAAGTGGACTGAGTCACATCCTGTACTGAAACAAGTATGTATATCTGTCTCTTTCTCACTGTCTGTCTGTCTCTCTGTTTCGCTGTGTCTTTCTCACTGTCTGTCTCTCACTGTGTATCTTTCTCACTGTGTTTCTCTCACTGTCTGTCTCTGTCTCACTGTATTTTTCTTGCTATCTATCTCTGTTTCTTACACTGTCTTTTTCACTGTGTCTTTCTCACTTTCTGTCTTTCACTGTATTTCTCACTGTGTCTCTCACTTGTCTGTCTCTCACTGTGTCTCTTTCTCACTCACTCTGTCTGTTTGTCTCTCTCCTCCTGCCAATATTTCATCAGATTTATATTGTTGTTTTTTTCTCTGTTTTACATCCCTGTTTTATCATTTTTTTCCTCCTGTATTGTTTTTGCTTCTCATTTGTTTTATTTTGTTTTAATCTATTTTGTTCTCAGCTGGACTATTGTTGTTGTACACCTTTTGTTTACAGGCCAAGGATGTAATTACCACAATCACCCAATCACTCAATCACTCAATCAATCAATCAATCAATCAATCAATCAATCAATCAATCAATCAATCAATCAATCTTTTGTTTACACTCCGCTAATAACATCCGGACTTTGTATATCATGTGGTATCCTTTCAAAGCTTATTCAGATGTTTGGTTAGGTTAGGTTAGGTTAGATTAGGTTAGGTTAGGTTAGGTGTAGAGGATGATGATAACCCCTTGAGGACGATGACACCCCCTGAGTACGATAAGCTTGAAGACGATGACAACCCCTGAGTACGATAAGCTTGAAGACGATGACAACCCCTGAGTACGATAAGCTTGAAGACGATGACTTAACCCCTTGAGTACTATGCCATAACCCCTTCCATAAAATATTAAAAGATAAGAGGAACTTGGGAACGAAGTGGAAGATAATTACTGTAATGCTTAGGTTCAGGTTTATCACAGGTAGCCATTTTGCAAACCAATTTTCTACGCATTAAGGAGTTCTCGTGTTTGGGGGAATATCCTGATATACTGCTGCACAAATATGGTTCAAATTAGTTTAACACATACATTATTATTTTACAACACGAAATTATTGTGGGGAACTAATTTGATGTTGTCATGGGATGGGAGGTGTGTGATGGGGGGTGGTGGGGAGGGATGGGTAGGGATGGGGTAGTAGGGAGATGGGGTAGAGTGGGATGGGAGAGAGGTGGTGGTGTGGGAGGGAGAGATGGGGTAGGGAGGGATAGGGTGGGATGGGAGAGGTGGGGTGGTGTGGGAGGGAGGGATGGGGTAGGGAGGGATGGGGTGGGAATGGGGAGAGGTGTAAGGGGTGGTGTGGGAGGAGATGGATGGGAGTGGGAAGGGAAGGAATTAGGTTAGGTATAGTACAGGAAGTCCTGGTTTTGTGAGGGTGTTGAGAGTTGTCCCTCTTACTCCCTCCTGCTGTTTGGTGTTGTTTCTTGTGTTTATCACTTTTAGCTACTTTGCTTTGCTTTGCTGCTACTCTACTTTACTTTACTCTGCTTTACTTTACTTTACTTTTCTCTACTCTACTTTACTTTACTTTGCTTTTACTTTGCTTTACTTTACTCTACTTTGCTACTCTACTTTGCTTTACTTTACTCTAACTTTACTTTACTTCTTTACTCTACTTTACTTCTTTTACTCTACTCTACTTTACTTTCTTTACTTTACTCTACTTTACTTTGCTTTGCTTTACTTTACTTTACTTTACTTTACTTTACTCTGCTTTACTCTGCTTTGCTTTACTTTGCTCTACTTTGCTTCCTCTCTTTACTTTACTTTACTTTACTCTACTTTACTTTACTTTACTTTACTTTACTTTACTTTACTTTACTCTACTTTACTTTACTCTACTTTACTTTACTTTACTCTACTTTACTTTACTTTACTTTCCTTTCCTTTATTCTCTTCGCTATTCCTCGTCTTACTAACCGTGCGGGCGGGGGTGCGGGCGGGCGGTCTGATCTGTTATGCACTGTTAGCAAGTACCGGACATACACAAAGGTCTTGAATGTACTGTAGGTGAACATGTTTCAGTGTTGGTTAATTCTGGACTTACAGGTCACACTCGGTCACTCTTACAGGTCACACTCGGTCACTCTCTTACAGGTCACACTCGGTCACTCTCTTACAGGTCACACTCGGTCACTCTTACAGGTCACACTCGGTCACTCTCTTACAGGTCACACTCGGTCACTCTCTTACAGGTCACACTCGGTCACTCTCTTACAGGTCACACTCGGTCACTCTCTTACAGGTTACACTCGGTCACTCTCTTACAGGTCACTCTTACAGGTCACACTCGGTCACTCTCTTACAGGTCACACTCGATCACACTCTTACAGGTATAAAGTGAGATTATTTATACCTGTGGTGGTGCTTAATTCAGTGCCATTTTCATCTTAACAATGTGACCAAAAATTACCAAGCAGGATCATAAGAGCGGTACAGTATACATTAACCAAAGAGCGGTACAGTATACATTAACCAAAGAGCGGTACAGTATACATTAACCAAAGAGCGGTACAGTATACATTAACCAAAGAGCGGTACAGTATACATTAACCAAAAAGCGGTACAGTATACATTAACCAAAAAGAGCGGTACAGTATACATTAACCAAAGAGCGGTACGGTATGCATTAATAAGAGCGGTGCAGTATACATTAATGGCAAAAGAGCGGTACAGTATACATTAGCCAAAGAGGCAACAGTATACGCATTAACCAAAGAGCGGTACAGTATACATTAACCAAAGAGTGATTGCAGTATCATTAACCAAAGAGGCGGTACAGTATACATTAACCAAAAAGGCGGTACAGTATATACATTAACCAAAAAGAGCGGGTACGGTATACATTAACCAAAAGAGCGGTACAGTATACATTAACCAAAGAGCGGTACAGTATACATTAACCAAAGAGCGGTACAGTATACATTAACCAAAGAGCGGTACAGTATACATTAACCAAAGAGCGGTACAGTGTACATTAACCAAAGAGCGGTACAGTTTACATTAACCAAAGAGCGGTACAGTATACATTAACCAAAGAGCGGTACAGTATACATTAACCAAAGAGCGGTACAGTATACATTAACCAAAGAGCGGTACAGTATACATTTAAAATTCTCCAGGTAACAACATGTTCCTCGATGTGTCTGGTTCTAATACTGTATAAAGCAACTGTGTCCCGAGGTGTTTGATCAAGATTCCTCGTAGGTTTATTTTTAAGTTTTTAACTGTATTTTTTCTGTATTTGTTTTGTAGATAATTTACAGTGATTCATAGGCCTCGTGTTACGGTAATTACAGTATTATTAAATCATGTAACCGTAGGAGTACATTATCAAGAATACAGTAATTGCGTTGTGGATTTTGTAATGTAGATCGATTATAAGCAGAGGGATATTTATGGATAATTATTTAGTTTGCGTGTTAGACAGTGCTAGAGAGGCCAAGCTTTAGTGAGAGAATACAGACCTGTGCAGTATCTCTTTTCATGTTATTTCCTGTGAATAATTCTCGGCAGATTATTATAATTTCCACTGGATTGCTTAAAAGGTATTAAGTACAGTTCACTTCAGAATAAACTAGGTAGTGTGGGGATCAGCCTGGCGATACAGTTCTTGTTTCAGTTTTATTCCACTGTTCCCTGACAAGGTCTCGACACCCTCCGGCATTGGTTAACTTCAAAATTAAAACGCACATGCCTTGACTTCCTGGTTTGTGTTGTGTTTTACGTATTGTTTTAAGAAGGTTTTTTTTTACATGCCTTTACTTCCTGGTTTGTGTTGTGTTTTACGTATTGTTTTAAGAAGGTTTTTTTTTACATGCCTTTACTTCCTGGTTTGTGTTGTGTTTTACGTATTGTTTTAAGAAGGTTTTTTCCTGTTTCTGGTTTTGTTTTCCCACGAGGTTTTAATTATGTCTCGTCTGTGTTGCTTAGTATTAAAACATGAACCCGGACACAAGATGGTCTTAGATACAGAGTTCAGAATATATGTTATATAGCGCCCACTTGATTCCCTGTTTATTATTATCCAGTAAATTCTTATCAACAATATACATAACAGTCTAAGGTCATAACCCACATCCACATTTATCGTCGCTTATAGCAGGATTGGTTTTAGTTGGTTCATCCTCACAGATTACACAGGATTTTGTCCATGTTTGTCTGTCTAGTTGGTCAGGAAAATCATTTAGCAACATATCGCAAACGTTGGGTGTTTTTCTTTGATTTTTTTTTTCGTTGTTTTTGTCACATTGAGATTTGATTAGATTCTGGTCTGTTATGCCTTTTTTTTTACAGTTTTCATTTTAAACATTGAAGTTATGTTGAGAAAATGTAAATAGTTTGTATTTTAAGTATTGGATTTTCTTAAGTTATATTGAGAAAATTAAAAACATTCGTCCTCTCAAAAAGCTTTAGGGTTAGAGCTTTAACACTTTACAGGGAACTTTGTACCATCACTAAGAACCAAAATTATACAGATGAAGTCCCAATGGTACCAAATAATCTCTCCCGGAGGCCACACGTTGACAGGTGGTGGGAGGAAGCGACGCGAGGACCTGAGCTCAGCCGTGCACTACTCACTCACACACACACACACACACACACACACACACACACACACACACACACACACACACACACACACACACACACACACTTTGCTAGTGATGGATGAGTCCCCTGGGGGCAACAAGGAACCTGGGGTTTACTCAGGAGGTGACATATCATTATAATCCCCCGCCTGGTAATTGCTGGGTCCTTATTCACAAAGATTCTCAACCACTGTCTACGATAATTTCTGTCTTTTACCTTAACTGGCAAAGGTTTTAATTTACGGTAGAGTTTCAGTGTAATTTTAACGCCATTTTGGGTAATTGATAGTGATTATGGACGTTCATTTTGTCTCTTGGTTGATTTAAAGTCACAGTGAAAAAGTGACGCCATTTTGGGTGGTTCTCAAAGACTGTGTGGGTTAACACTGTCTTCTAGTTGGTGTGAGAATGTACTTAGTTGAGTCTCGTTGTACTTGTGATGGCATTTTAAGCGCTTCATAAAGGTGTTGTGTTATTATTTATCCACGATATTTTAAGGGAATGTTTCTGATTATTATTATTATTGTTATTATTATTATTATTATTGTTATTATTATTATTATTATTATTATTATTATTATTATTATTATTATTATTATTATTATTATTGTTGTTGTTGTTGTTGTTGTTGTTGTTGTTGTATTAGGGTGGATACTTTTATATTAGGATAGGTTAGTTATAAAATGGTGGATAAGGCATGGCTGTAAAGGAAGGTTGGAGGCCATTTAACAAAAAAAGAAGTTGTACTAATGGGGTTAAGGCATCGTAGTCAAAGGGTGGAGTTAATTGTGCTAAAGGGGTTCATACAAGGCGATTATGGGTCACAATAGTTAAGTGAGATTGTAGGAAGGTGAGAGAAAACAGTCGTTCTCTCTCTCTCTCTCTCTCTCTCTCTCTCTCTCTGTATCTATCTATCTGTTCTCTCTCTCTGTATCTATCTATCTGACTATCTATCTATCTCTTGCTCTATCTATCTATCTATCTTTCTATCTATCTACTTATCTCAGTGAAGCAATCTCTCTCTCTCTCTCTCTCTCTGCATCTATATCTATCTGTTCTCCCTCTCTGTATCTATCCATCTGCCTACTTATCTGGCCCTTGTCACCTATCTATCTCTTCTATCTATCTACTTATTCCCCAGTGAAGCAATCTCTCTCTCTCAGGGAAGACAATATTACTTATTCTCTTCACATTCACTAAAGAGTTGGGTTGGTATGCGTGACACCACTAATTATGGTAATTATCTGTTCCCTGCCATAATTATGATTACACCTGCGCTAATTGGCCACTTAAAACACGACCTATAACAAAAGCAGTAATTAATTAAGCTAATTAATTAACTCGGGGAATATGAAAGTCCTTTAAAAGAGAATTAGTTTTCATAATATTAAGTCATTCTTTGACACTGAACGATAAGAAAAGAAAAACTATATCAATAGCGTCTTAAGGCTTATTATTTTAACCTTACTAGAGATGAAACTAGCTGGAAGATCCCTTTAGAGTATAGTCTTAAGACCCTCAGTACGGTGATTTAAGACCCTGAATACAGTGATTTCAATGGTACAAGGCCCCAGAGAACTAATAAGATACCCCCAGAGAACTAGCACCTGGTAAAATGCCCCCAGAGAACTAGCACCTGGCCCCAGAGAACTAGCACCTGGCCCCAGAGAACTAGCACCTGGTAAGAAGACCCCACAGTACTAGTATATACCTGCTAGGAGCTTCGAGGAATAATGAAGTTAATATATATGGCTGCCGCGTCACCACTTGTCCCATTATTATTATTTATGAACAAGATTTTCCTTCATTTGCATATCATTATCTTGCCCCGGCGGCTTAATCAGCCTTCTAAGACGGTTTAGTATCAATAAGGAATGTCGGTGATGGCACTGTGGCCAAGCTGAGACGTATTGATATTGATGCAGTTTATTAAGTCAGAAAAACAACTACATACAGTTTATAGGTAATAGCTAATATACACATTATTAAAGCTTCTTCTATTAGACTTCTGAAAGTCAATTAGAATGTAGGGAAATTATGAGTCGTTTTTATTACACAGCTAAAACGATCAGTAGGGAAAATACGTCACTTAAACCACTATTAAGTAATGTATTTTATTTTATTTATTTATTTATTTTATCATTAAATTAGACTAGTATTTTTCAGTTAGATTTGTTTCTGTAACTCATGAAATATAAGGTGTTTTATGCCTCTTATTTTGACCCCCTATTAAAACTTAACTTCACTAATATTACGGAGAAAATGGGGTACACGTGTAGGTCTATTAACACAAGACAAGGTTTAATAGTTGCAATGATACTGGAGTGTATTGTGTGTTACGGCTGTTGGCTGGTGAGAGTAACACTTGTTTGCTCTCTCTCTCTCTCTCTCTCTCTCTCTCTCTCTCTCTCTCTCTCTCTCTCTCTCTTCTTAGGGTATCTAGGCTCTCTCTCTCTCTCTCTCTCTCTTTCTTAGGTATCTAGGCTCTCTCTCTCTCTCTCTCTCTTTCTTAGGTATCTAGGCTCTCTTTTTCTCGCTCTCTCTCTCTCTCTCTCTCTTTCTTAGGTATCTAGGCTCTCTTTTTCTCTCTCTCTCTCTCTTTATTTATCTTTCTTTCTTTCTTTCATCAACAAGTAAGGGTAATATTACTTTTACAATACATACACGTCTATAAACTAGCGTGTATGTTTGTGTTGGGATGATATTATTGTCCTTACTTGTTAATGAAAGAAAGAAAGAAAGAAAGAAAGGTAGAGAAAGTATTGATACCTAATAAAGAAAGATATCGATGCCATATGATCTTATACAGTAGACAGATAGAAGGATAAATAAACTATACTGTATACTGTAGCTCAACTATACTGTATACTGTAGCTTAACTATACTGTATACTGTAGCTTAACTATACTGTATACTGTAGCTTAACTATACTGTATACTGTAGCTTAACTATACTGTATACTGTAGCTTAACTATACTGTATACTGTAGTTTAACTATACTGTATACTGTAGCTTAACTATACTGTATACTGTAGCTTAACTATACTGTATACTGTAGCTTAACTATACTGTATACTGTAGCTTAACTATACTGTATACTGTAGCTTAACTATACTGTATACTGTAGCTTAACTATACTGTATACTGTAGCTTAACTATACTGTATACTGTAGCTTAACTATACTGTATACTGTAGCTTAACTATACTGTATACTGTAGCTTAACTATACTGTATACTGTAGCTTAACTATACTGTATACTGTAGTTTAACTATACTGTATACTGTAGCTTAACTATACTGTATACTGTAGCTTAACTATACTGTATACTGTAGCTTAACTATACTGTATACTGTAGCTTAACTATACTGTATACTGTAGCTTAACTATAATTCGTATATCGTAGCTTTAACTTTTATACTGTATACTGTAGCTTAACTATACTGTATACTGTAGCTTAACTATACTGTATACTGTAGCTTAACTATACTGTATACTGTAGCTTAACTACTGTATACTGTAGCTTAACTATACTGTATACTGTAGCTTAACTATACTGTATACTGTAGCTTAACTATACTGTATACTGTAGCTTAACTACTGTATACTGTAGCTTAACTATACTGTATACTGTAGCTTAACTATACTGTATACTGTAGCTTAACTATACTGTATACTGTAGCTTAACTATACTGTATACTGTAGCTTAACTATACTCTATACTGTAGCTTAACTATACTCTATACTGTAGCTTAACTATACTGTATACTGTAGCTTAACTATACTGTATACTGTACCTTAACTATACTGTATACTATTTATTTACAGGTTGAGAAATCGTTACCAGTCAAGAGGTTAATACCAGTTAAGTCATCACCAGTCAACAAGAAGTCATTACCACTCAACAAGAAGAATTATTACCAGTCAAGAAGAAGTGAATACCAGTTAAAAAGTCATCACCAGTTAACATGAAATTATTACCAGTTAAGTCATTACCAGTCAAAAAGTAACTTCACTCTTAGATCAAGAAAATTGACATAAAATAATGATAAAAAAGGAATAAAGTGACAAGATTGAATAAATTAAAAGGAAAGACTAAAAAACAATAATAACTAGACAGAAAGTGTGGCATCATAAAACACAAAACTGCTGACAATTAAAGAAAAAACTCATTAATGATGTAAAAACTATGAAATTAATAATGACAAGAAGACATCAAGTTGTTCACGTCCACCGCACACAAGAAATTTTGGGGTGAGTAGAAAGTTTCCTGTTATAGATCTTTGCTGAGTTAATGTTTTGGCATTTATCATTCACTGTGTTTTGGGTTTTTTAATTTACACGTTAAAATATTATATATAGTGAATTTAATTACTCTGGGTTAATTTTAACGTAAATAATTGTATAGTTTTCGGTATTGTCAAAATTGAAGTTAGTTAAATTTCAGGTCCATAAACTACATATTTGTGAGTTATTGACCTAAAAGCCTTAGGGTGTCAGGGGAGGATATTAAATTACTGTTCTCTGCATGTACTACTAACACCTGCCCCGTCTGTACTGGAAACTTAACGGTGCCAACTTCAGGTATTGAGTCAAACTAAGGCTTTTAAAGAATAATTATTTCATATTCAAGGTAATTCAGGTCTAGGGTTCAGTTCTACTAACACCAATTTACAGGGTAGGTCGTTGGATCTGTGTTGGGCTGTAGTCAACACGGATGATTAGTATTTCTTTCAGTTCACCTCAAGATATAACCTGTAGTGAAGATGTTAGAGACATTAGTGACAGTAAAAAGACAGTGAGTGATAATGATAGGAAAGAAACAGTGATAATGACAGTAAAAACAATGAGTGATAATGACAGAAAAATTACAGTAAGTGATAATGACAGTAAAAAAACTGTGAGTGATAATGACAGGAAAGAAACAGTGATAATGACAGTAAAAACAATGAGTGATAATGACAGAAAAATTACAGTAAGTGATAATGACAGTAAAAAGACTGTGAGTGATAATGACAGGAAAGGAACAATAATAATGACAGTAAAAAAACAGTGAGTGATAATGATAGAAAAAAACAGTGATAATGACAGTAAAAAGACAATGAGTGATAATGACAGGAAAGAAACAGTGATAATGACACAAATAGGTTGAAAATCATATTAAAGACGAATTAAACAGAAAATGATGATAGTGAAGGACAAAAAAAGTGATGAAATTAAAGAAGAGACGATAACAAACACAAGATAACAGATAGAAATGATAAATAAACACTAATAACTGGTGGTGAAGATAACAAAAGATAACAGAGAAGTGATAAATAAGCAATAACAGCTGATGGTGAAGATAACACAAGATAACAAATAGAAGTGATAAACAATAACAGCTGCTGATGATAACAACAAACCAAAGATAACAACTGATAATAAAGATAACTATGATAACAAACCAAAGATAACAACTGGTAATAAAGATAACTATAATAACAAACCAAAGATAACAACTGGTAATAAAGATAACTATAATAACAAACCAAAGATAACAACTGATAATAAAGATAACTATAATAACAAACCAAAGATAACAACTGGTAATAAAGATAACTATAATAACAAACCAAAGATAACAACTGGTAATAAAGATAACAATAATAACAAACCAAATATAACAACTGGTAATAAAGATAATAATAACAAACCAAAGATAACAACTGGTAATAAAGATAACAATAATAACAAACCAAAGATAACAACTGGTAATAAAGATAACACAATGACTGGAAGTGAAGAAAAAAAGTGAATGACTGGTAATGGAAATGACTCGAGCCTGATAACAACAGCACGGGAAGAATCATGCCAGGGGTACTGTAGCGCTTGTACCGCCAACACCTCCACCAAACATACAAGGTTAGTACACATTTATTGATACATTACAGTAGTCACTCTTACTAGAATTCTCCCTTGGTTGGTAATGGTTGTGTGTAATGGGGAATAAGGGGTTATGGGGAAGTGTTAACGTGGTTGGTAATGGTTGTGTGTAATGGGGAATAAGGGGTTATGGGGAAGTGTTATCGTGGTTGGTAATGGTTGTGTGTAATGGGGAATAAGGGGTTATGGGGAAGTGTTAACGTGGTTGGTAATGGTTGTGTGTAATGGGGAATAAGGGGTTATGGGGAAGTGTTAACGTGGTTGGTAATGGTTGTGTGTAATGGGGAATAAGGGGTTATGGGGAAGTGTTATCGTGGTTGGTAATGGTTGTGTGTAATGTTAATGACCTTTGAAATTATTAATGATATTTAGAATATTTAAAAGGTAAATTATGCTGCGCGGTCAGTAATACTTGTACCGGTAGTTAAACTATCCGTAACAGTGTTTGGTGGTCTTTAAACTCTTACTATGTTATTTATAGTCTTTTTATCTTGCATTATTTTATTTTAGTGCTTAAGTCTTAATTTTAATTCGGCGACATATAACCTAAGCTCTTGCGTCGCCTGGTATGTAATCAATCAGTCAATCTTAAATGTCTGGGAAAGATTAGGTTATGTTAGGTTAGGTTAGGTTAGGTTAGGTTAGGTTAGGATTGTACAGTTCGCTCACATCTCCAACTGGAAGAGGTCAAGGAGAGCGTTTTCTGCCCCCGGAGTGGTGTTTCTACCCGGCTTGACTCGGCTTATGGATGAGGCTCCGTCCCTGTGAAAAATGGTCCAGTACGCTGTCCATTAAACCTCAGTATGGCCTCCTTTAACCGGCTCCGGATAATCAGTATACGGTGGAGGTTATTGGTTCCTGGCCGCCTGACCCACGTGCCGTTAACGAAGATGAAGGTGAGGCTGGAAGTAATGGGGACGGTGGAGTGGGTAATATCCTCTTGTTACAACACCCAACCTGACTAGTGGGATTGGTGCCCATTTAAACTGGCTTCCAATCGTAATGGTTTAGGTGACTCAAATGGGCCACGGTTCTAATAGGATTCAACCTAACATAAACAATAGAATTAGCGCCTATTTAGACTTAATTAGGTCGGGGCTTGTTAGGACTGAGGGCTGTTTTAGTCAGTCAAACTCAAGGAATCACTGGTATCATTCGTTCTCACTTCTATACTGTATTGTCGTAGTTTATATACATGTATACTACCCTTGAGGTGAACTCTATGTACCACTTACGTCTTTGCAGTAATCCTTCCACACTGCACCACCGCGTCAGTAGTCCTTCACGCCCGCGTCACATGGAGTGTGTGTAAAGAGTTCCCCGTCAAGGTCAAACACGAACTTGAATTCTAAAGTGTTTGCTTGAATCACTCTTAACTCTACTTGTTTACATTCCATATTTTTAGAGCAGCTGTCCTATTACAGTAAGGTGAGGTGAGGCATAGCGCTACACCTGTCGATATACCCGTCCACTTGTCTGTCTGTCCGTCCATTTGCCCGTCCATGCACCCCGTGTTGTCTTAATCGTTACACAATATCAACTCAAGAACCACTGGGTCACTTTTAACTCAACAGGAAATATATTTGTGGGATAAGAATGTCGATTTATTTTTAAGTCAAGTTACTACGACACCTTCCCCCACCACCCTCCTCCCGTGGGG
>NW_024722425.1:230000-237500 GCF_018991925.1 Homarus americanus | reverse complement strand
TTAACAATACGGCATAAGTAATCTCTGTATTCATTGTTTGGTTACGTTAGGTTACGTTAGTTTTACGTTAGGTTACTTTAGGTTACGTTAGGTGTTTGTTATAGTTTATGTTTACCAGCCGAGGAAATTATGATCTGTTGAGTAGACATGTACAAGAGTGTAGTAGATTGTCCATACATACATACATACATACATACATACATACATATACGCATATACACATTAAACCTGGTACACTATTTCCGTTTTACTCAAATAACGTAAATTATTGAGAACTGTATAGGGGTGAAAATCTCCTGCAACTTCATATATAGAGGAGAGTCAGGTGGTTGTGTCGGTGTTGCCCGCATAAGGTCTACTGTACTGTATTATATAACATTTTAACATCGTCGGTAATTTATTTTTGACGGTCAGTATGAGAAATAAAGGTCACTACAGAAAGAGCTACAGTGTGTCAGGATTCATACTGTGGATATTTTACCCAGGACAGTCAACAACTTGGTGTACAGTATATGGGCTCACAAGACGCCGCCCTGAGTACAGTCCAGATATATGGAACAGTGTTTACGGACCGCCCAGGAGCAGTGAGTGTGGCTGGCTTCGTTCCGGTAATCGATGGAGAGTGATGGGCGGAGCGTGTCACCCACCCAGACTCATCAATCTCTATTTTGTTCACTGTGATATTTACCCGCGGCTCCCAGACATCACCAGTAATAGTTGTGTCAATAATGATAACTGTACGGCTAATAACACGGTCAGGTGTGTTGCCTTGTGTCCGCCCTTAACCAATTATTGACCAGGTCATCCTTGAGAGTGGCAACAGTGGCGACATGTTTAATAGAAATCGCTGCAGCAACATTGGTCGAAGGTCATTAACGTTTGCTTTATAGTTTTCACATTATATTAAAATTAAATAATCTTTTTACGGGAGTTTCAGCGTCTTTAAGAACTAGTGTTTATCCCCCGCCTGGCCGTAGGGATGTAGCAGTCGGTATTTGTGTGTGTCTGTTTGTCTGTAGTCATATTGTCAACTCAACTCATTCAGTAATTTTCAGCAACCTCCTGATTATCACCGAGTACCTCCTGATTACCGAGTACCTCCTGATTTTCACCGAGTACCTCCTGATTACCGAGTACCTCCTGATTACCGAGTACCTCCTGATAATCACCGAGTACCTCCTGATTACCGAGTACCTCCTGATTACCGAGTACCTCCTGATTACCGAGTACCTCCTGATTATCACAAGTAGTAGTAGTAGTATCAGCTTTATGATCATTACCGGTAGTAGTAGAAGTAGTAACAAGGTCGTTAGTGGTAGTAGTGGAAGTGGTACCAAGATGTGGTGGTTTCAGGAGCGACGAAGAGCGTTTTGTCAGACCGGTAGTCTTCTTAATTAGACCCCCGTCCGTCCTAACAGACCCCGTCCGTCCTAACAGACCCCGTCCGTCCTAATACACCCCGTCCTAACAGACCCCGTCCGTCCTAATACACCCCGTCCGTCCCAACAGACCCCGTCCGTCCTAATAGACCCCGTCCTAACAGACCCCGTCCGTCCTAACAGACCCCGTCCGTCCTAACAAAGACCCCGTCCGTCCTAATAGACCCGTCCCATTAGACCCCGTCCGTCCAACAGACCCCGTCCTAATAGACCCCGTCCGTCCTAACAGACCCCGTCCGTCCTAATACACCCCGTCCTAACAGACCCCCGTCCCTTAACAGACCCCGTCCGACCCACAGACCCCGTCCGTCCTAACAGACCCCGGTCCGTCCTAATAATTCCCGTCCGTCCTAACAGACCCCGTCCGTCCTAACAGACCCCCGTCCGTCCTAATACACCCCGTCCTAACAGACCCCGTCCGTCCTAACAGACCCCGTCCGTCCTAACAGACCCCGTCCGTCCTAACAGACCCCGTCCGTCCTAACAGACCCCGTCCGTCCTAATAGACCCCGTCCTAACAGACCCCGTCCGTGTCCTAACAGACCCCCGTCCGTCCTAACAGACCCCGTCCGTCCTAATAGACCCCGTCCGTCCCAGACCCCGTCCCACAGACCCCGTCCGTCCTAATAGACCCGTCCTAATAGACCCTGTCCTAATAGACCCCCGTCCGTCCCAACAGACCCCGTCCGTCCTAACAGACCCCGTCCGTCCTAACAGACCCCGTCCGTCCTAATAGACCCCGTCCTAATAGACCCCCCGTCCGTCCTGTAGACCCCGTCCGTCCTAACAGACCCCCGTCCGTCCCCAACAGAGACCCCATCCGTCCTAATTGACCACCATCCGTCCTATTGAGACCCCATCCGTCCTAATAGGCCCCATATAACCCGAGCAGATAGCAGTATTCATCTAACCTAACTCAACCAACCTAACCCAACCATCTAGGATTACAACTCATCGGTATGTATACCGCATAGCCGAAACATTTTACAACTGGACCCTCGTACTAATGGTCGGATCAAGGGGGGGGCGGTCAGGTAAGAGGAGCTTAGGTGGATTAATGACTTTACCTGTTTAAGTTTTGTACCTGTAGGCCAATCAGGACGAAATGGTTTTGTAATATGAATATAATGCAATCAGGACTAGGAGATATTTTTGGCAAGGACTATGAGGCCAATCAGGACTGGAGATATTTTGTGGGACGAGGCCAATCAGGACTAGGAGATAGTTTGGCAAGACTATGAAGGCCAATCAGGACTGGAGATATTTGGGGACTGGAGCCAATCAGGACTAGGAGATATTTTGTAAGGACATAGGCCAATCAGGATAGGAGATATTTTTGGCAAGGACTATGAAGCCAATCGGACTGAGATAGTTTGCAAGGACTATGAGCCAATCAGGACTGGAGATATTTTGGCAAGGACTATGAGGCCAATCAGACTAGTAGATATTTTTGGCAAGGACTATGAGGCAATCGGACTAGGAATATTTTTGGCAAGGACTATAAGCCAATCAGGACTAGGAATGTGTTTGGCAAGGACTATGAAGCCAATCAGGACTAGGAGATATTTTTTGGCAAGGACTATGGGGCCAATCAGGACTAGGAGATATTTTTTGGCAGGGACTATGAGCAATCAGGACTAGGGAGATATTTTTGGCAAGGACTATGAGGCCAATCAGGACTAGGAGATATTTTTGGCAGGACTGGGGCCAATCAGGACTAGGAGATAGTTTGGCAGGACTATGAGGCCAATCAGGACTAGGAGATATTTTTGTAGGACTATGAGGCCAATCAGGACTAGGAGATATTTTTGGCAAGGACTATGAAGCCAATCGGACTGGAGATAGTTTGTAAGGACTATGAAGCCAATCAGGACTGAGATATTTTGGCGGACTATGAAGCAATCAGGACTAGGAGATATTTTGCAGGGACATAGGGCCAATCAGGACTAGGAGATATTTTTGGCAGACTATGAGGCCAATCAGGACTGGGAGATATTTTTGGCAGGACTAGAAACCTCAGGACTGGAGATATTTTGGCAGGACTATGAGGCCAATCGGACAGAATATTTTGCTGGCAGACTATGGGCCAATCAGGACTAGGAGATAGTTTTGAGGACTAGAAGCCAATCAGGACTAGGAATATTTTTGAGACTGAGGCCAATCAGGACTAGGAGATATTTTTGGCAAGGACTATGAGGCCAATCAGGACTAGGAGATATTTTTGGCAAGGACTATGAGGCCAATCAGGACTAGGAGATATTTTTTGTAATGAATTTGAGGCCGATCAGAACTAGGATATATTTTGGGTAATGAATATAAGGCCGATCAGAAGCAGACCCCGATCCTAATGGTTAGATATGATCCTGGGGCCCATTAGAACTGGGTCTTGATAGAATAGAACTGATATACAAGTGGCTATAAAGTACCATTGTTTCCCAACCTCTTATAGGCTCTGGGCCACAGGTGAAATACACTAGAGGGCCCCATAACATTGACTCTACTACTGTATATTCAATAACAAAATAGTAAATAACATATATGCGGTACAGTTATTCACAGTCTTACACGTCTGTTACCAGTTACATACTTTTTACATTTACTTTTGGACCGGACGTGTGTGTTTACCCCAGTGAGAAGGCTGGCTCTCTCTGGACCTGGTCTGGGGTTATACACGTCCTGTACACGACATATGTATCAAATTATTACGTTTTAATTAATTTTACACTGACAAAGAATCTAAATGAATCAAAATTTTCTAATGAACCCTTGTGGGCTCGGTATGGTTCCGTGCCCGTGAACTACAGGTTGAGGACCACAAGAACGGGGACGAGTGCTCTTACCTTCACTCCGCCATTATTCACTCGTCTTACCTTCACCCCGCCATTATTCACTCGTCTTACCTTCACTGCCGCCATTATTCACTCATCTTACCTTCACCCGCCATTATTCACTCATCTTACCTTCACCGCCATTATTCACTCGTCTTACCTTCACCCGCCATTATTCACTCATCTTACCTTCACCCCGCCATTATTCCACCTTTACTTTACCGGCATTACCTTCACTCCGCCATTATTCACTCATTCACCCCGCCATTATTCACTCACACCTCAGCGCCATTATTCACTCGTCTTACCTTCACCCCGCCATTATTCACTCGTCTTCACCCCGCCATTATTCACTCATCTTACCTTTCCACCTCATCATTATTCACTCATCTTACCTTCACCCGCCATTATTCACTCGTCTTACCTTCTCCACCCCGCCATTATTCACTCATCTTACCTTCAATTCACGCCATTATTCACTCATCTTACCTTCACCCCGCCATTATTCACTCATCTTCCTTCACCCCGCCATTATTCACCATCTTACCTTCACCCCGCCATTATTCACTATCTTACCTTCACCCGCCATTATTCACCATCTTACCTTCACCCCGCCATTATTCACTCATCTTACCTTCACTCCGCCATTATTCACTCATCTTACCTTCACCCCGCCATTATTCACTCATCTTACCTTCACCCCGCCATTATTCACTCATCTTACCTTCACTCACTCATCTGCCATTATTCACTCATTTACCTTCACCTGCCATTATTCACTCATCTTACCTTCAATTTCTCCTGCCATTATTCACTCATCTTACCTTTCACCCCGCCATTATTCACCATCTTACCTTCACCCCTTCCTCTGCCATTCACTTGTTCACTCATCTTACCTTCACCCGCCATTATTCACTCTCTTGCCATTATTCACTCCGCCATTATTCACTCATCTTACCTTCACCCCGCCATTATTCACCATCTTACCTTCACCTGCCATTATTCACTCATCTTACCTTCAACCATCTCACTTCACCCGCCATTCACTCTTTACCTTCACCCCGCCATTATTCACTCATCTTACCTTCACTCCGCCATTATTCACTCATCTTACCTTCACCCCGCCATTATTCACTCATCTTACCTTCACTCCGCCATTATTCACTCATCTTACCTTCACCCCGCCATTATTCACTCATCTTCTTGTTTTCACTGATAACTAGAGACACATCGCCCCTGTTATAGAGGACCCGCACACCAACCTATAATCTGGGAGTATACAGAGCGGCGCCTATAATTACAGAGCCACAAGCAGCGCTCTTTAGTCAGCTTGTGAGGAGAATCTGGTCGAGAAAGCCTATAATTGATTACTCGGTCGGTTATAACTCAACATCCTGGTTTATAAAGATAATGAACACTAATTTCCTAACCTAATTGGTGTTTAGCGATCGTTAAAGTAAACTATCGGTGTAACTTTACGCTAATATCTGTAATGATTTGAAAGGCTGAATTTATACCTAACCTAACCTAACCTAACCTAACCTAAAATTAATTACCTGAAGATTAACCTCTCTAGTTTATCTCACCCGATGATTAAAAAACACTGCCAGGGGACTTGCAGGGTTAGATTAAGTTGGGTTTGGTTAGATTAGGTTAGAGTGGTCAAACGTTGTCAAGGTAAACATTACTAATCACATACAAGTAAACATAAAACATTGTAAAGGTAAACATAGGTAAACAATTAAAGGTAAACATAGGTAAACAATTAAAGGTAAACATAGGTAAACAATTAAAGGTAAACATAGGTAAACAATTAAAGGTAAACATCGGTAAACAATTAAAGGTAAACATCTATAGACGTTTATATAGGTCGTAAGATAAACGTAATCGCGTTGTAGAAGTAAGTGAAGAGGAGAGGGAGGGAGGAAGAGGAGGATGGGGGGAGGAGGGAGGAGGAGGAGGAGGATATATGGGGGAGAGGGACCCACTATGGTCGTAGTATATTAGTTTACACGAGATAATAAACCTTACTCTTACTTGCCCTCACCACCTGGCCCTTCTCCTCCCCCACCCCTCACCCACTTGTCTCCCCTCACCCACACAGCCCCCTTCCTCCTCCCCCACCCCTCCACCCACTTGTCTCCCCTTACCACAGTCCCCATTCTCCCCTCCCCTCGTCTCCCCCCTTACCACACACAGCCCCTTCTCTCCCCCACCCCCTCACCCCACTTGTCTCCCCCTCACCACACACAGCCCCCCTTCTCCCCCCCCACCCCCCTCCCCTTGTCTCCCCCCCTCACCACCCCAGCCCCCTTCTCCCTCCCCCACCCCTCACCCACTTGTCCCCTCTGCCCTCTTCCTCCTCACTACACAGCATCCCCTCACCACAACCTCACCCTCTCCTCTCCCCTCCCCACCTCACAACCCCCCTTTCCCCCCACCCTCTCCTCTCCCCCCCTCACCCCTGACCTCCACCCTCCTCCTCCCCTCACCTCCCCAGCCCCCCCCACCTCTCCTCTCCCCTACTGACCTCCCCTCTCCCCCTCACCTCCTCATTTGGGTAGGCGCCTGGAGGAAGGTGTCCCACAGGGTAATGTTCTTAGACTCCTTTGTTTATCACTGTAGTCTCCCTGATGCTTCACCTAACCTATCCTAACCTAACCTCAACGTGGATGGTCTTTTGATTATATTACTCTACATCAAAGGGAACTACTCAGTTGCTCGTTAGGGTCTCTCAGTGAACAGAAGGGAGTGGTTACTGTGTCTCTCTCTACACGGGGTCATCGTTCAGACTGACCTATAACGTGTTCTATTCTTGTTCCTTAATTGGTAATGATAAAAGGAGGTATTAATCAAAGTAGAGTCTTACACAAGTTGCTACGCCATCTTGAATGTTACTTTTAGAGCTTCATCATAAACTCAAAGTCATTCAGATAAGTTATGAAACACTACATTAATGAGACGATTTAGTTGCAGTCCCAACACGCGTGAATTCACTTACAGGATAATGTGTATATGACAGTTATTGAGCACGGTAAACCTCGCCCCAGCCTGGCGAGCACGTCTGAGGAGGGCGAATAATCCTCTTGTCCTTAGTGTACCTCCTCATCTACCTCCCTCCTTCCTTCCTTCCTTCCTTCTCTCATCTCTCTTATCCCTCCCTCCTTCCTTCCTTCTCTCCCACCCACCCACCCACTCTCCCTCCTTCATCCTTCCTTCTCTCATCTCTCTTA